>NC_041346.1:17412215-17539715 GCF_004354835.1 Perca flavescens | reverse complement strand
ACTAAAGTTTATACTCTCCCTTTTAGCTTTTAGTTGTTCTTCGTTAATTTCTTTTTTTTCTGTGACGACCCTGCCCCATTGTCAGCCATAACTACAACAGACAACTTCTAAAATGAAATTAAAATACAATTAGGCCTATATAAAGAAATCTCCTGCTACCTTTTACTTGGTTGACTAAAATACAGTTTTTTCCTGGTGTTACACCAAAATCTGTGACCCATCAGAATGTTTGACTACAGAGCTGGTCTATCTGCTGTAAATCATTTTGTGAAAAAAGCAATCTTTTCACTGTTCGTCTCGTTTGCTGTTACAGTTCATTTATGATCATCAAATGGAAAATGTTGAGAAACATTTAAAAGTTCCTCGTAGCTACTTTAAAATAAAAATCGACTTTCAAGGACAGTGAAATTATCAGCAATATACATTTTTAACAATGAAACTTTTCTTTTTTTAGTTGCTGAATGGCTTTGAGATTGAATCAAAAATGAACATTCGCTTTTTGAATATGGACACAACAACCTTGTGTAAGTGAAGTTGGTACACTAAACTCTGCAGTGACTTTGGAAAAACTCTGAAGATGCACAATTATGGTTTCACGATCTGTTTCCAGTTGTGCGCTTGCATTGAATGATATACCTTACTCATGTTTGAATAACTATGCAAATTCAATGAAAACATGTTTTATGCAGATGTAGTAGAAGCAGTTTATTTGATTGTAAGCAATTATATGAAATAATCCGTCAAATAACCATCCTGTTAGTAGTTGGACAAAGCAATTATCAAATATCCATGTCTGGAGTAGCAGGAATTATGTCTCTATGCATGCAAATATTAATGCACGATGCATTAAACATGTCAATGCCATAAATCAATAACTCTTAATAATCAGGGATATAAATGTGTGACTTTAAAAATATATCTGAATGTTTCTAATAATAGCAATACAATCATTTGAAATGTCTTTTATTCATATATGCAAATATGACACTTGGTGCATGCTCTGCACAACATTTGCACAATAAAAACCCCATGAAACAGACCTGACTTCAGTTCAGGATGTGTATTTCTGATGAAAAAGGAAATGGGAGTGCTGCCATGCAAGATGAAATGCTTAAATGCATTATCTGATCAGTCCTTATTTAAGAAGGGCAGACTGATTCCCCTTAGAACGATACTTTAAATTTGTTAAAGCACTTAGTCATAGATATATTTTATAGTTTGTATTAAAAGTCTCTCAGGTATACAATCTTGAGAGACTGTCAGGATTGATGATGAAAAGTTTTGTCTAACTACCCTTAAACCCTCTCTACTGTATTCCAACTTATAAATGTGCACAAAACATTTGCAGCCTCATGTCAGTTTGAATAACTATATCAGAATTAAAAAATTTCAAGCTAAACTTAAGTTCTCAATGCTTATTTCATGAGCAATTATCAGTCAACTATTACTCCAATCTTTTTTGTGATGTGGTAAATATACAAATTTATTAGCAACAACTTTGAGAACAGTAATCTCAGTTGGTATAGTGATTACAGTGTATACCATAATGCAATGACCACAACAACCCCAATTTGATTCTGGCTGGGGACCTTTGTCGTCATCTGCCCGCTTTGTTCCCATGCTTCCCGTCAAGCTCATATGGTCACTATAAATAAAAAAGTTTTTTATCAATACCATGTCATTATCTTTTGTTGTTACTGTAATGACAGGTATTGAGTATTTGTGTTGGATGCATACTAACTGTATACTTAACTTACTTAATTTTTTAATATTTGGTCATGGGTGTATACTGCCCTCCACAGGTCAAAACATGGAAAGCATGTTAAATGATAATGAACCTGCACCTGCTTATATTTCTACGTAATTTCTACATTCTTTCAACATACTATACTATGACTTTTTCATCACTTCTTTTGACATACTATAGTCTCTTTTTTAGTCACTTTAACATACTATGTATTTATTTTTTTTTTTTTAAATCACAAAAGAAATGTTATGATATAATGCTGATCCAGAATGCTGCGTACGTGTACTGACAAGAACTAAGAAAAGAGATGTTTCTCCTGTATTAACTTTTCTGCATTGGCTTCCTGTAAAATCCAGACTCCTTCTCTTGACACAAAGCTCTTAATGGTCAGGCACCATCATATCTTAAAAAGCTTATAGTACCTTATTGTCCCACTAGATCACTGCGCTCCCAGAATGCACTTGTGGTTCCTAAAGTCTCTAAAAGTAGAGAGGGAGCCAGAGCCTTTAGCTATCAGGCTCCTCTCCTGTGGAACCAGCTCCCAGTCTGGGTTTAGCAAGCAGACACCCCACATATAAGAGTAAACTTAAAACTCTCCTCTTTGATAAAGCTTACAGTTAGGGAGTGAGGAGTTGCAGCGTTTGCCTAGATTGGCGGGGGAAGGTGTATGCAGGCTCGGCACCCCTTCTCCCACCTCGCAGTTTTCCTTGGATTACGGTGACACCTAAAAATCACAGTTGCAGCTGCCGCCGTGGTCCTGCTCGGTGCCCTCCTATGCCCTGAACTACTACAACTTCTATTTCTAGTCATAGTTCCGTTACTTTTATTGTTACTGTAATTGCCACTGTTAATCGTACCCCCAACCAGCACCAGCTGACACCTGCCCACCAAGACCCTGGGTCTGTCCGAGGTTTCTAGCTAAAAAAGTTTTTCCTCACCACTCAAGGTTTCTGCCTAAAAGGAAGTTTTTCCTCGCCACTGTTGCACTAAATGCCTGCTCTTGTTGGGTTTTGTAAATTATAGTGTGGTATACTATATGTATATACACTACCGGTCAAAAGTTTGGGGTCACTTAAAAATTTCCATTCCACTCCATTACAGACAGAATACCAATAAGATCAGTTGCATTGTTTTTTTTAAATCAGGGCAGCAGTTTTCAGATTACATTATGTGCTTACATAATTGCAAAAGGGTGCTCGACTGTTGTAGAAAGAAGAGGCTGATCTTTAATGCAATATCTGCATTGCCCATTATCAGCAACCTTTCATCCAATGTTCCAAAGGCACATTCTGTGTACAAATCTGATATCATTTTAAAAGGCTAACTGAGAAAACATTGGAGAACCCTTTTGCAATTATGTAAGCACATAATGTAATCTGAAAACTGCTGCCCTTGTTTAAAAAACAAACAATGCAACTGATCTCAGCTGGTATTCTGTCTATAATGGAATGGAATGATAATTTCTAAGTGACCCCAAACTTTTGACCGACCGTAAGTGAGCAAACACAGACACACAGTAAATTCACAAGTTGAAATTGTAAATTTGCAAGTTGAAATTGTAAATTCGCACATTGAAAATTCGCAAGTTGAAATTACACAAATGAAACCACATCCATTCTTCACAAACACTCGGGTGTGTTATACCTAAGGCGGGGTTTGAACCCACATCTCCTGGTTATCAGTCGGCACAGTTCCCCACTGGACCATCTCCAGGGATGAACGAGATCCAACGAGAACGAAGAAACTTCACCTTCATCATCCTTGTGTTTTTCTTTTGTTGCCTTTCCAAAACTCTTAACATGCAGATAATCCTTGAAAACCCATTAACACTTTCCAAGACCTAAGTGATAACCAATAAAACCCTTTAATATAGTGTAAGTGTATAATGACATATACCATTACTTTTTTCGACATACTATGACTATTTTTGGCATACTATACAATTACTTTTTTATGACTTTTTTCGACATACTATGCTATGACTATTTCCAACATGAATTATTTGGTGGCACACTGGCTCAGGGGTTTGTGTCTTCTCCAGTAAGTAGCCACTGTAGATTCTGAGCCAGGTTCAATTCCCAGTCTTGGTTGGAACTTTTTTTTGTGGAGTTTGCATGTTCTTCCAGACTCTTTGACATACTATACTATGACTATTTTTTGAGATACTATACGATAATTATTTTTTTTGATCAACTATACTGAATTTTTTCAATATTTTTTTGACATACCATACCGTGACTTTTTTTTTAATAACTTTTATGACATACTATGCTATGACTGTTCAACATGAGTTATTTGGTGGCACAGTGGCTCAGGGGTTTGCATCTGTCCACGAGCAAAGTAGACACTGCAGACTCTGACCAAGGTTTGATTCCCACTCTGAGCAGTTTGCATGTTCTTCCAGACTCTCTTTTACATACTATACTACTACTTTTTTCTAAATACTATGACTATTTTTGAGATACTATACTTTCACTTTTAAATCACTTTTTCGACAAACTATACTGTCTTTTTTATCACTTTTTCGACGTCTTTTTCACAAAAGGAACGTTATAATATAATTCTGAATAAGTTCTAAATTTCATATTAAGAACTACTATTTTCCACAGCATCTGTCTCTCTTTATAACACTTTTACTGACATGGACCTTTTAAAGTAACTAACACTCACCACCATCATTATGTACCTGTCTGATTTGCGCGTGATGCTCCACATGCTGTCCCGTAGTCGCTGGTCTAAAGCGTTGTTGTAGGGCCTCACCTGAATAGAATTATTAGAATTAAGTAACTTACTGTATACTGTTTTTTTCACCTCTAATATTTACCCAGGGTTTGTTACGTCTCTGATCACGCAACTATTAGAAACATGCCAGTTTTTTTTTTTTTTTTTTTTTAGGTCGGATAGAATCGGTTGATCCCGTTTGTTTGTTTGCTGCTTTCATGGCTGTACTAACGTTACAGCTGTAGCATGCTGAGTTTACGTTTTTACAGGTTTATCTGGCAACTCAGCCTGGCTGTCAAACTGGGAAGTTGATAACAACACACAGGCCAAAACACAAAAAAGAAATTCTGTCATGGAACGGAAATTTCAAAAGGAGAAAATACTGGCATTAGCATTGTTGTCAGAAAAGACAGTAAGCGGGCCACGGCTGTTTACAACACGTAGCCTGTTTAGCAGCCATAGCCGTCAACGGTGAGTTATTTTAAGCCAAGAGAGGTGGGCTGTCTGGATGTCTGGCTATGTGAGACAAGAGTCTAGCAACATTGTTGGATGCTCCGGTCTCAGCCTGGCAACCTGGAACTTTGAGTCTGGCGAGGAGGGGGCGGGGGAGACGACTCTCTCCAGTATTTTGAATTTGTACTGCAGTAACTATTTTAAACACTAGCTGTCAGTATTATATATTGCACCTTTAACATAATAAACTATGATTTTTTATCTTTTTTTCAAACATATTATGCCATGACTGTTTTCAACAAGAGTTATTTGGTGGCACAGAGGCTCAGGGGTTTGCACTGGTCCAATTAGCACCAGCAAGTAGGCACTGCAGAGTCTGACCCAGTTTCAATTCCCAGTATGGGCATGCCCTTTTTTATGGAGTTTGCATGTTCTTCCAGACTTTCTTTGACATACTATGCGGTTACTTTTTTTGACTAACTATGACTATTTTTGACATACTATACATTGACTTTTTTTTTTTTTTTTTTTTTTTTAGGGCTGTCAGCATTAACGAGTTAATTGCGATGCGATTAAAGGCCGAGCATAACGCGTTGTTTTTAATTGCAAGCCGCCATTTATTAATTTATTTTACACTTCACTCGGCTTCATGGCTGACCCGTCTTATACATTGCCGTCGAGGGGAACGGCAGCCCCCCCCCCCACACACACACACACAGCCTGTACTCCACAGAGAAAGCAGCCCAACTGGAACTGCTGCCAAGTGCAAACGATGTCTCATTAACCGGTGATCACTGGACGTCAGTGAGTAATCAAAATTATTTAGAAGTTAATGCACACTATATTGACTCTGGTAAGTAGGGTTGGGTACCGAAACGGGTGCAGAAGTAAACTGTAGTAACGAGACCAAAGAACGAAACATTTTGGTGCCTGAGCAGACAAGAGGGGGTGGTTGAACCATCGCTGCAGCAGCGTTAGCACGTAGGCTACTTCCACAATGCATATTCATGACTCAACCAGCTCCTTCTTGTCGGTTATTGGCTGGAACACAGTTTGTTATGGTTCGTTGTGCAGGCTGGCGCGGTTTGTTTTTGTTGCCATTTGTGGAGCCTGGGCTGTCTACAGAGACTGCGTTTTTTTTACAGTGTGTTCAGGGGACAGGCAGCTAGCGGATAGTGAGGAGAGGTTTGCTGTATGTGACAAAAAATGTTGTAGCCTAAAAAACGCATCACATCACAGAGCACCTTTAAAACATCTTAAATGTGCAGATAATCCTTGAAAACACTTTCTAAGACATAAGTGATAACCAAACAAACTCTTTAATATAGTGTAATGCATTTATCTATCCATGAAAAAACCTAAAACCTGCTTCACAGAAGTGAAGCGACTCTGTGAAGTTGAAGCTTGGTTGAAATATTGATATGGCTTTTCAGAGTCCTGAGAGCTCAACTGAAAAAGAAACTGCTCCATAGTCTGAAGGTTGAGTTCAAATCCTACCTTTGCCATTCATGTATTTTTTTTGAAGGAGTCTCTTATGGATAAAAGCCTGTGCCTAAACTCATTAAAACACCTCAGAGGAAGAAATCATTCCCAACATGTTTCTCTCTTCTTTTAGGATGAAGAGTAAACACATTTTATCATAACTCAGCTTGAACATCTCAGAGGAGATGGAACCCACTGATGGAGGCCACGCTGATGTTTTTTTTTTTTAACCTGGTCTCAAGAGATATACGTACCTCCGGCCACTTTTTTTTTTCAGCACCACATATATGTACAGTATACCGTCAGGTACATTCTTCCACAGTTTTAAGAAACAAATGTCCACTAAAGAGAAGCCCTTGTTGACGGAATTATCTGGTAGAGTAGTAGGTAGAGTGAAGACCAGCCTTAAATGAAGAGAGTGATGAGGTGAATGGATACAGGTGTGCCTCGTCAGCTGCCTGGAGAAGCTAGCCATGCCCCCTGCCGCACACATGCCCTGCAGAGAGGAGAAAAAGCACAAACACCAAAAAAAGCCACCGACACAGTTGTAATGTGAAATGTAATGTCCTGAAAAAGGTTGCAGTGGACTCCATTATTTTAAATTATTACCTATAAAATCGACATAATCTTAAAGCTGGTTTTTTTTTTCGTGACGCTCAGCACGAATTTCAAACAAATGTACAGTATATCAATTAGAAGTTGCCTATCCTTCATGCCTGCACCATGTATTTTTTCTGTCAGTCAGGACTGCCCTTTACCTTGGAAACAGTAGTTTGACAAAATGTATACATTGTTTTGCTGTTGCAGAAGTCAACACATTTTCATAGTGATATGCTGGATCAATGGTTACAGCAACTATAACAGATGCTGGGTTCAGTCCCCAGGCCTGCCCTGTCCAGTTCTGTTGTTTTTTTGCATGTTTTCCCTGTGTTGGTGTTGAAATTGTGCAGGTTATTTTTATGTTTCTCCGAGTCAGGTGGATTAGAGAGTGTTTTACAGGGAAGACTTGTGACTAGTCCAAGGTGTCTTCATTTTCACAAATACTGTATCTGCTAGGGTGGTAAACTTTATAGCTCTCTGTGGTCTTGTAAAGTGGTTAGTGAAAATGAATGCCTACTGTCCTGAGGTACCCTCTGTTTTTGTGCTATAAATAAAGCAGAGTTATAACAAGGAACTTGATTCATGACCCAGAGTGAATCCCCCATCTACTTCCAGTTTCCTGAGAGCTTGTGATCTGAGGAAAGTTTAGTTAAGCATTACTTCATTCAAATATATATATTCGGTATCTTATTTTATAAATATATACGCTATAGATGACAAGTTTGTGTGCAGTGTCTGTTATTCATCTATTTATAAAAGGGGTTTTCTGCAGAATTTCAACTTCTCTTCTGTTTTCCCCATCCCACCCTTCACACACTTGCGTCTCCATCTATATGAGGATGCAAGAGTGCAAACAACACATACAGTTATCTGACCCACACACACCCACACCTTGTGACTGGCCAGACAGCCCGCCAGTTTCATGAAATCTTTCCTATCCAATACTGCCTTGTGTTGAACACATGCGTCATTCTGAGCTGATATCACACAGTCAGCGTCTCAGCAGCTTCCTGATTTTCTTTTAACCCCTCTTGATGGACTTATTCTGTGCACAACACAGCATATGATGCTTCCAGCACAAATTATACTTTTTTGTTTTGCACATACAATCTTTGTTTAAAGTAGAGAAACAGATATATTGTTACTCAAATTGAGTTTGTCGAATAAGAAGACACATTTAGTGCATGGAAATATGTGTTTGAGATTGTCCTTTTTCCAATCACTTCCATGTTGCTAAAATGTATGCAACCCCACTCAGAAATGAAGATCAAAAAGAAGAATCTTTTAATAATTATACAGCAAATAAGTTTATATCAACAAAGTAGAACATTACATATTATACAAATTAAATATACATAACTTTAATAGATATACATTCACACTCTTGATCAGCATTCCTCTTATCAGAAAATAAATATTAAATAACATAAATAGGCTTCATTACACTGATGTACCAGCCACCTTCATACTCAAATATCCTTTAAAGTCTTTATCAACCCAGTGATTGGAAGTGTTAATGAAAACTGACTGTGGCCAGCATTAGGTCATCCTCAGAAAAATGTGTTTATTTAGATCCTCCTTATGCACATTTTGTTTTTTTTTAGAGTCCTCAGTTCTTGAAAAACATTTAACAGGAACTCCTTGTAGGTCTTCAGGACCACACAGCCGTAGACTTTCTGCTGGAAGACGTTCTGAGGTGGAGGTAGTGTTGTCGGCCTTCCTGCTGGATCTAGTACAGGCAGGTTTGGGAAGAGGCTCTGATAGAGGCTGTTTATGAGTTCACCCAGGTCAATGCTGCGAGCCCTTACAATCTCAAGCTCGGTCAGCAGCGGGCTTGTGGATGACTGCAAGTCTGTCTGCTGATCGTACACCCGGTTGAAATGTAGGAGGAAGTCTTGGAGATGTGTGTAGATGCTCACTATCCTCTTTGAGTGCTCCATGCCGGAGATGTTAGGGTCAGGGATGTTGTTAACTGACACCTTGCAGAAAAGATCGGACATTTCTCCTTGAGAGGCTTTCTGAAAAATAAAGATCAGATACTAATTAAGCCACACATCTTAAAGAGGAACATGAATAGTCTGCATCTATGTCTAAAAAAGGTGGAGTACTGAACAAGCCGATGAGGATTTAACACAGCAAAATAAAATACAGCAGTTTTATGCCTATACTCACATATGTTTTGATTAGGTCGACAGATTCCTTCTGTATGAGTCTGCTTAGCTTAAGAGTCTGCTGCAGAGGATTCCCACACTGCTGGTTTCTGCTTGCTGCCACAGTTCTTGTTGAATCAACAGCCATAACCAGCAGGAGAGAGAGTAATGCTGCGGAGAAAGGAACTGGTCAGTTTAAGTTATCCTACATCCCAGCAGTGAGGGGAACTTCATGGTAAAGCCACAAGTGGAAGGCAGGAGTGATAAAAACAGACTTTTCACTTTACTTCAACCGGTGAAAAAAGAACACCAGAGGTCTGATATATTATCAGTTCAGACATTTTACAAAATCATATATTATAGTTAAAGTATGTTTAGATGCCAACAAACATTGTCAATCTCTTTAAACATTGGCAAGATTCTCCAAACTGTTAAAAAAAATAAGCTATGTTTAAAAGAACTGTGAAGCAGTAAAGTACAATCTGAAACTTCAGTCAGTTTCACAACAGCTGTAAGGCACCGAAAATAACCACAATAACGTGCATGTGGCAATAAAAGGTGCAACTTTTTTATATTTTAATAGAAAAGAAAACTTACTTGTTGCTTTTTCCATAAACTGTTGAAAATTCATAATCTTTACATGACCATTCATTCTCCACTCAGTATCACAGGCAAATTACACAGACTTGTCATAATCACACTCCTTTAAAACTTTTTTTAAAGACAGAAACCACACATTTGTCAGAGGAGGAAATGACGTGCACTTTGTGAGGCAACCAAATTTCCCAGAATTTCCTCCTTTTTTTCAGATGTGCATTTGTTTTTCTTTTTCCTCTGTATCTAATAAGTGGCTCATGCCCCAACATGCCTGGTCACAGAGCAGGCATTTAGGGATGTTGTATAATTAGGCCTTTTATTAAATGTGTGACCATCCAGTGTAGCACTGAGTATTGTTAATAGCACTTCCTTTTTATTCAGGCACAGAAAAATATACTAGAAATGTGATACGTGAATATCGCTTGAGGAAGATGAATCTGCTGACTGTTGAAAATTATGTCAGTCATGCATGGAATAATTTAACCCTAACCCTAAGGACTGAGGTCAGCCTATACCCTTTGACACAGTTCACCAACATATATTTTACCGCCCTCTAGAGAGTGTGGGTGAGAAGGTGAGAACTCTGTGCACTGTGGGAAGCTCACTTTTACTTTTTCACACCTGCTAAATTGCACAATGATGATGTTTTTTATGCACTTTCTACATAATAAGAGCAAATGTACCTTGAGGAACGTGTAAAGTTCCTTAAATTAAAGAGAAAGCATACAAATGTTCTTTGTGAAAACCTGCACAGTAATAATCTAATACCAAAATAGATGAATGTGGTTCTTCCCATGGCTTTACTGGCTTAAATATGACTTAAATCATTCATCAACAAACACACACACATGCACTTATTGGTGCCCACATGTAGTGTATAGAGTGTATAAAGTAGAATTGGGTCTGAAATAAATAAGATGTGTCATGTAAACAATCCCTGAAAAGTAGTCTAAGATCAACTTCTCATATTTACTTCTTCATCTTCTCTTGATTTTGATCGGGCTCTGTTTAATTTTGTCAGTATATAACCGCATTTGTGCAGCAAGCTGGCAAAGTCAGGACATGCATTTCTCAATCAGAAACTTTTACAAGTGCGTAAAAGGGAGGGTCTGCTTAGCTAAATTAAGCAATGTGTTAATGTCATCACACCGGTTGTCACACCAAAAAGCTTGACAGGCTGTGCTCACATTATCAGAGGATGAATTCATCATGACATAAGATAGTGTTGCATGCTCTAGTGATTTGTTTGGGTAGTATGTAAGGAGGGACCTAGAAGGATTATGTAAAATATGAAAATAACACAAACTGGGATTTTCATATCTTGTCTAATCTCATCTTCGTCACCACTAACTTCTAGAAATGATGGACACTCCCGCTTGGAGACACCCTATGATGTGTTAAGCCAGCTGTCTGCATCACAGGGTTAATGAGAGGCCAGACTGCAGACAGAAACAGCTCACTGAGAGCTGATCTGATCGCCACGTTATTTGGTAATAACGTCTTTGTTTCATGGGTCCACACTCGATGCTGCATTGCTGTTAAACCACTGACTACTTGAGAAAAGTCGGGGAACTCGACCCACCACAACACTGTCAGCACTACTGCAGGTAAAGGCTAACCACTATACTGCCATCCTCGGGGCTTTCCAGTTGCCCCAGGGGATAATAGAGGGGTTGTGGTGAGGCGGGCAATGGCTGCAGATGGTGCCGCAGACGTCGACAATTCAAGGAAACTACAGTCGGATTCCTGCCAACATATACAGTACAGGTATGCAAAAAAAGCCCCCAGTCAACACCCTAAATCAAGTTTACCCTGAAGTGTAAGGAAGCCTAGATAACAACAGACTCTGCAGTGTAACTTCCCTCTCACCTCATGTTCCCATTTCAGGGTTACAATAAACAGCATTTGATATACTGTAGGTCAAAGCGGTCACATCACACCAAAGAAAAGTAAAAGTGAGAAGTCTTCAACCACATAAGCAATCATTACGAGGAAATTCAACCACAAAGGATAAGAAATGCACTGTCATAAGATGCAGGATGTCGATTGAGACTGTTTTTTTTTCAACAGAATCTCTTTTATTTTGTCTTTGAACTGCACAGGAAATGGTGAATAAGGTTGTTTAGGAAAGTCCCCTTTATTCTAACTAAATACATCTTTTCTATTAACTTAAAATTCACACAAATTGTAAGGTTCATAACCATTCTGAAGCTCTCAGGCAAACCTTACTCAAGCACCCAATAGCACTTTTTTTATGGAACCATTTGTTCACAAGGCTTCAGTTATATGTGACCAGACAAAAGGCCTTACTGCATATGAGAAACTTTTTCATCAAATTTCAGAAAGTTTGTGAAAATGTAAAAGGCTGAAAAATCTAGTGAAGCCACGCAACTTCGGAACACACTCTGGTCAAACATAACCAATTAAGAATTTTAAGTTTCTACATGTAAAACAAGAGCATTTCAGTTATATTGCCATCAGAAATTGAATGTCATTATATTCCTCCATTTAAAATACTTTGTGAAATCAGGGGACATCTTCCACCTTTCAGCCCTGTGAGGAACATGACCGAACATTAATACAAGTTATGGCTCTGAAATGAAAAGAAACAAAACAAAACAGGTAAAGAAATACCTGTCAAACATAAATGGTTGCATTTAAGACCACCACATTAAACAGTGTTTAAAAAACCGACCCGTGATGAAATAGTATTTATTTTTTCATACATATACTTCATTTGTAGAGGGTTTCACTGCATGGGGTACTCTAAATAGGTCATGAGTGTTTGAAAAACTTAGTAGTGTTTTGACTCAGAGGGGGTTTCAAAATGCTTCATGTTTACATTTTGTAAAAATCAATAGTCTCTCCAAGACAAAAAACTACAAGGCTAAAAGTGGTATTAGAAATTAAGCACCAAACAATTATCTTTCCATTCAGTATAAATGGAAACATTGTGCAACCTGTTCAACGACCATAATGAACATGGCAAAAAATATGTAAATCTCATCATTAGACACTAATTACTCAAATGCAATCTGGACCCACATGTTGTGTTTGCTTTTGTTGAACCGTCAATCCGTAAAAGATCACCATACTGATATTATAAGAAGTCTGTGGTTCCATCCACCAGCATTTATACAATCTGAGTCTAGTGATTTGACTTAGCAATATATTGAGCTACTGTATGACCATATCTCTATATTATAAAACAAAAATGAAGCAAAATCTTTATCGTTAAGCTCTGTTATCTGTAATAGACCAGTGTCTCTGTATGTTCTAGCTATATTTTCATGTACAAATATTCATATCAAAAGTTATACAGCACAAGTCTCACCATTTTCCTTTACAAGAACTTTGATTAGTGAATAATAAATGATTCACAAGTTTAGATGAAACCAAAACAAAATGGTGCCGGCCTCAGTAAATAAAATATAGATATAACAAACGCTGAACTTAAATCTGCTTCAGGCACAACTTAAATAAAGGCATTTGTGAAATTATCATATCAAATATGGCGCTTATGTCCAGTATCCATAGGCTTAAAACAAAAAAACAAAAAATGCTTTTATTTACAAACAGCTAAAATCTCTGACAGATTCATGCTTCACTTCACAACCTGAATTTGTCCTTAAAGTGCATGCAATAATAAGCAGTTTTACCAAGTGGGATCTTGAATTGTGATAAGATAAACGGGTTGATCAAGCAAATTCCAATTGATCCTATATATCAAATAAAAGAAAAGGTAAGAACTGTTGCCTAGAAATGTGAGAGACCACAGTATACTGTATGCATAAGCACAATATGGAAGTATGACCAAAATAATAAATTAATAAACTCTGACTTTATCCAGTGACCCCATACAGTAATATTCACATTCAGAGCATAACATAAAACAAAATAAAACCAATAGAAAAGACAAAGCAGCTTAACACCACGGTGGAGTCCGCAGCTCACATTCCACAATGTCCTCCATGTAACACACACATTAAGCATCATACGAACATAATGGGTTTCTACATAACATATCAAAGTGCCAATTTTACTAAAAGTTCCTGATTTATTCAATTCATACCAAAAGGAGTGAATGGCATGGAGGAAAGAGTCTGTTATTTTTAACACATAAGTTTTGAGTTACACTAACTAGGTTTGATTTTTATTGACATGTTGTTGTAGATTTTTTTTGTTTTCCTTTCACCCTTCAAGTTTCACAAACGAAGTTCTCATTGCACGTAACACCTCGAATCAAAGATGCAATATCTAAGAGAGAAGAAAAGCAATAGAGAAAGTTATCCAGCTTTGTCACCATGGACGTGACAAACGGTTAAGTGGACGCAAAAAAGGGCAAGGATTTGTTGTCCTCTAAAGATAAATCCACTTTCATCTGTTGTCTTCTTTGGGGAAGTCCAGAGATTCCAGGCTTCTGAAGCCAAGGCTTCTACTTTCTGTGTCAAAAGCATTAATTTCTCTGTCCTGACGTTCCAACAAATGTTTGATCCTTTCGGTGCGCTCCTTCTGAAGTGCTGCCAGTTCCTCTTCAATCTGTAATCAAAAAACATGACGATAGTTATTTTATTATATGGACCCTAACTTTAAAGCATAACTCTCGCCAAAATGCAACCTAGGGTCTTTTTGTGAATGTACCCGAGTCAAACGGAAGCGTCACTTTTAAGATTTACCGTGTGCTGTAAATATTACTTCTTTATAGGGGGAAAGATGTGATGTTATGAGTACATTAGGTGAAGAACTGCATTACCCAGCATGCCACAGTAGTTAGGAGCATGCGCAGAAGCCCCGGGCAGCGGTCGTTGTATGTAGGCACTGAATGGTTGTTATGTGCAAGTTGTCATAGTAAATATGAAACTCAGCTATCACACCTCGTCTGCTTATTATCAAATAAAGAAAGATAACACATACCGTATTCTCGTTTTTTGGTCAAATGGCCTTTTGAATGGGAGTGGTAGGGGCACTTTTATGCTATCCTCAAAATAGCTATTTTTAAAACACTAAGTAGGCTCGACACAACTTTAAACTTTGCTCGATGTATCACCACGGGCTCTACACCTTAATGAAAGCGTTGAGAACATTGTTTGTGTACCCAGAGTTTACTAAAAAGAGAGCTTTTAAACAACTCACTGTAGCTCTTGTTGTTTCCGGCCGCTACCACCTCGGCAGTCAAAACGAGTCGATATCAAAACAAGTAGCCACAGATTTAGTATATCCCTTGTGAACCGGTGTAGTTAAGGTGTAGAGCCCCTGGTGATACTTCGAGCATAGTTTCATGTTGTCGAGCCTTCTTAGTGTTTTAAAAATAGCTATTTTGAGGCTAGCATAAAAGTGCCCCTACCACTCCCATTCAAAAGGCCATTTGACCGGAAAACGAGAATACGGTAAATCTTAAAAGTGGCGCTTCCGTCCTAAATATGCTTTTAAACAAAAGTTTTACTTGAGTACATTCACAAATAGACCCTAGGTTGCATTTTGGCGAGAGTTACGCTTTAAGCTGGTGTTTTGTCCTGCTAGAGATGGGGCTTTGCCGTCAGTAACCCCAACACTTTCAAAGTAAGATGACACAAAGCTACTCACCAGATTGATAGGAAATTTAGTGTAAATATTCATGGTTTGGTTCCTAAAGGATAAATCGTACTGTCAGTGGTGGCTTTCCTTACCTTTAGCACCACCTCAAAATCTGAAACAATTATTTAATAAGTCAATCAGAATGAAATTATTTTGCAACTATTTTAATTATCATTACATAAGTCATTTTTTCAGTAAAATTGTCAGACATTACCAAGTTCAGCTTCTTAAATGTATGGATTTGCTGCTCTTCTTTGTTCTACAGTATGTCAGTTTCCTTGCGCTTTAGGTGATTGGAAATCTTTTTTTTTTAAAACCATTTTCAGACATTTTATAGCTTAAACAATTAATCAATTAATCAAGAAAATAATCATCAAATGAATTGATAATAAAATTAATCTATCTCATGGACCAAAATGTCAGCTTTGCACACATGCTGAATCTAAGGAGGTTTACCATGCTCAACATCTTTATATTTCGCTTGTTAACACGCTAACATTTGCTAATCAGCACTAAACACAAAGTACAGCTGATTGGACAAATTCAGATTTTTAACCTGATGATGACATCATTCTTGAAGGAGACATAGATATATGTACCACATTTCATGACAATCCATCTTATAGTTCTTGAGATTTTTCAGTCCAAAGTAGTGGACCGACCCACCGACCAACATTGCCATCCCAAGAGCCATGCCTAAGGCTAAAGATATTTGAATAAAAAACTTGACTTTTAAATTATTATTATATCTTGTGCATACAGCACTGGGGTCTGTGGGACTCCTAACAATGAGGAAGTAAAGCCAATGTCAACCACAAATAAAGGCCTTTGATAATAACTAGCTTCCTCAAGCACCACTCCATGAACACAAGTTTTACATTGAAGAATTTATAGATTTTTTTTTGCCTGTTTGAAATCCCCAATTTCTTGTGCACTGCAGCCATTTTTACTAACTCTACTGTTGACCTGAGAAAGGCTGCAGAGTCACCAGCCACTTATTTTCACCTGCTAGCGATGAGCTTCAGGGCGAGTAACACATCACCCCCAACTGTGCAATTCCAACAGGAATTTGTGGAATCCACACTGCCTTCCCAACTGCAAACTTGCATGTCCAGGAAAACCAGAGGTAACTGAACCCAACGTGTCCCCCCGTATTTGTGGTCACTAGCAGTGCACTAAATTGTAAAAAGAAAAATCCCAACAAAACTGCTGCCAACATATAAGGTGCATCTCTGGACATGTATCCATCCTGAGGTCATTTCTTTATACAATAAGGTATCAAGCTGCATTCATTTGAAGTATTTTATAATGGCTTCGATCTTAAACCTACCTTCTGTTCAAGGTGTGCCCTGCGTATGGAGACCTTCTGCTCAAGTTTCTGCTGCTCTCGCTCGTGTTGGGTCTCCATCTGTGACTTGGTTTTTCTCTGGTAGGCATCCAGGAGCTCCATCTCTTGCTTCAGCTGCTGCTTCAGAGCTTGGCACTCTATTTCCTGCTCTGCGTCTAGTCGCATCTAGAGACCCAGCGAGACAGAGGTAGTTACAAACACATTAACAACAAGCATAGGTTGGACCTCATTTATCGAACTACAGGCCAACAATCTTTGAGAAAGATGTACGAAAGAACATTAAACAGAGCTCAAAACATTCAAATGTTTGATAAAGTTGGTGGTTGATGCACATATATTGTGACTGTTAGTAAGTCTGAGGTGAAGAGCAAACAAATGTGTTGTACAAATATATATATATATATATATATATATATATAAAAACATACAAATGATGAATGAGGCCCACTTCCGCTATTCATGAAAAGATGCTTCAGGAGCCTCGTACCGCTTGTGAAGCCATCATCTCGTTAATGCTCTGCTCATACTGCTCAGCCAGTATGGCCAGCTTGCGTGTCTGCTCCTCTTTTAGGTTCTTAAGGATGTTCTTATGGTCGCCTTTAGGAGAGACCTCCAGCTGATGGTTCCTAAGAGCTTTGTACTGCTTGTTCTGAACTTTGCAAGTATCCTGGAATTGTTTCTTGATCTGCATCTCAAGCGCCTACAGAGGGTTAAAAGAGAAATAAATGTTAGTGTCCTGTTCTTTCATGTTACATTCAGATGAACACAATCAAAAGTCATTCAATTATGGCAAAACATGGTTTTAGTAACTGGTTTAATTTGACTTTAACATGGATGCAAAATAGTTAGCTATATGACTTGCAGTATCTCTCTTTATTTAACTGACAACTAAGGTATAAATAAAAAATAAAATGTTTCACAGTATCCCTGAACATTTCAGTTTGCATACAGAAAGTGAGCCTTCACCTCAACATTGTAGGTGTAGCAAACTAAACTGCCAATAGATAAAGGGATGAGAAAAGATATTTGTGAAAGATATAGAAATATTTTGGAAGAAGCAGTTGTCATGGCAACATTATTAATGTTTGTTTTCTACAGACTTTTAAAGGGCAATTTAGAATAACAGGTCCAATTTTAGGCAAACTGAATGTCAGAAGTGCAGAATAGTGGAGGTGACAGATGTACAGTACCTGCAGAGCCTTCATATCAAACCAATTATGTAATCCTCCTGTCATGAAACATGTCATGTCACTTTGTATAAACTAACTTTTAAAACCTCTTGAAATAAAGTTTTCTGGATATCAACTCACTAAATAACCACATAGCAGCAAAGAGAAAGTTCCAGCCACCTTGAGGTTTCTGGGCTGTTGCCGCTGCTCCAGAGTGTGTTTCCTGTGTAGTTCTCTCTGCCGCCGGCCGTTGTACTCCTCCTGGTTTTCGAGCTCTGTCTGGTGCTGCATCCGCATGAGTTCAATACGCAGCTTCTGCAACATCTGCAGCTGTCTGCGCTCCATGTCCTGGGTGGACTCGTCCTGCCGGATCATCAGAGCATGTTCCATCTCCTTCTGGGTCCTCTTCTTGTTCAGCTCCTGGGACAACACGTTTGATGTAATGTCGTATTTAATGACAACATCCACAGATTCAGCTTTCCAAACATTCTGTAGGGTTTATTGATTTAATTGTGAACACTAAAAGAAACACAAATTACCAGAGCTGTTTATCTTAGCACTATGTTTCTACATGTGAGCACTGCATTGCATATAGTTTCTTATTAAAGCAAAGCACTTGACTGCTTCCACTGGTTAATTTTGGTGCCTCTCAATATTCAGTGTTAGGTCCAATTCTTTTATGTTTCTTTTTGCTGATATATTTCATAAATGCAGTGTCTTCGATACACTTATGTAGATGATGACAACTTAACATAATCAACATAGGGTTTCCCAAAGAGGTGGTAAGTCACCCAGATTGTAACTCGTCTCATGATCAATTCAATTAGAAAATGACAGCCTAAACAATAGCAACACTAAATATAATAATTTTAGCATGTAATTGTTAGCTATAAAACACAGTGTGAAAATGCAAAATTATGCATTCTAATTGTCAATGGGCAAACCCTTCATTCAATTTCACCTCAAAGTGTCAAAATGTTTTATAGGGTTGGAATAAGTTATTTTGTTAAGCATAACGTGGCTTACTCTGAAGGCCACCATGTTTACTGCCTTGTTAAAACCCACTGTGGAAATGTAGATTTGCAAAAAGTAAAAATCCCACATCTTTGTTGGTTCCAGGTTCCCAATTTCTGTTTCATGTCATAAAAATGTATATATATATATATAATTGAATAACCTTTGGATTTTTGGAAAGTTGGTCAGAGTAGCAGTTTGAAGAAATCCCTTCAGGGTGCATAAGTTATTCATTGATTTATTAAACAATAATCAACAAATGATTCCTAATGAAAACTATTGACTGTATTCTTATCCCTGACGTGTATAATGTCTTATCCTTGACATTTAGTTTCACTGGCAATGATCATTTCACAAAATAGTCTTGTGTCCAAACATCTTCTGAAAACAGTTGTATCCAAAATTGGGATATTTCATTTTGATATTGTCTGCACATTTCACATTATGTTATGTAATGTCAGGAAATCACATTACCTCTCTCAGTTGCTCCTGTTCAAACTCATGCTTCCTGACCAGACTCCGGCGTTTGAGGGCCCTGCAGCTCCTATCGTAGACTAGCCTCTGCTGGGCTAGCAGATGAGCTTCCTCCTCAGCCTGAGAGCGCTGTATTGTTTCTTTGTGCCTGGACAGACGCTCCTGCTTCTCCTCCTTGGGTGTACAAGGGTCTTCATCCATCTCCTAGACAGACACAAATAAAAAACACATTGGAAGGAGTGTGAATTATCTGAAGACAATCTCAACGATAACAAGTTTCATATTGATCAGATATATAATATATGAGATCATAAACTTTGCATTGTTCATGATATTTACTTCTTTGATCTTGTCTTTGCAAAGCCTGTACTCCTTTTTCTGATTCTCTAAGAAATTAGTTAGCTCTTTCTTTTGCTGAGCAACAATCTGTTGCTGGATCCTCCTCTCTTCAGCTGCAACTGACTTCATCTGTGAAGAGACATTAACATTTTTTAATTAACACCCTTTATTGATCTCTTAACTGTTAAACATGCCAATGACCCAAGTTTGGCATGAAGTGAATTAAATTGCTCTGTAGTTTCCACTTCATTTATAAATAGCACCTATTGAGGCTGTACCTCTTTGTCTGTCTGTGCAGCGTGGCGTTTGGCCAGTCTTTCCAGCTCAATGTAAGTGTTGTTCGCATGTGTCTCTAATTCCTTCTGCAACCGGAGCCTATGCTCATCCATCTCGGCCTTTAGCCTGTTCTCCAGGGCGATCAGCTGTTTCTGGTGCTGCCGCCGCATGCGCTTATACCCAGACATCTGCTCCCGCAGCTCGAAGTCCTGCTCATGCTCCTGGATCTACCTGATGACCTAGACAGAGGGACACAGGAAGCAGGAAGTAAAAGAAACAGAGCAGGCTGTGTGAACAACTGCCATGGTGGAGACAGGAGGAAAAAGATGACAGACAGCTGGTAAGTAAGAGGCTAGGGCCTAAAAACAGAACAAACTGGAAAGTAATTAGTTTGCAGATTACCACACATCCACAATAACCCAAGAACTTGATAAGGGTTGATACAGAAGTCTGACAATCCTTTATGGTTTATGGTATCAATGCCTTTCAGCATCAGACAGTGTCACAGAAAAAAGACGTGAAGTTCATCAATATACAGATGCCCTGCTATTTAATCCCATCCATACTCTTAATTACAATTGACTCTGATTACTAAAAAGCAACATGAATTAATCCATCAATCACTTCAGCACCAAACGTGACATTCATATGATGCCAGGCTCAAGAACAAGCTGTAAAATGCCTATTAAGACAGGCATGAGAGAAGATGTGGAAATGCACCATTTACAATCTAACAAAAACTAAATATCATTGTTAGTAGACATCAGGCAGAGATTTGTATGGAATACATATACATGCAGTGCACACACATAAAAGCAGAGGCAGAGAGGGAAGCTGAGGATGGAAAAAAATGACATCCATTAACAGGATCTGGTTGCCATGACTACAGATGTACAGCTGAGAACACAGACACCCCTTCCCTCCCCTCCTCACCCCCCACCCCCCGACCCCCCCGCCGCCAGCACGCATACACGCACACATACACTAACACACGCGCGAGCACACACGAGCTTTTTTTATGCAAACGAAGAGAGAGAGAGCTGCGTACCAAAGATGCTGATTTGATGGTGGAAATGTGTTCACAGATCTTGCAGTCGAGAGACCGGCTCTTGTGAGAAGTAGGCCGCAGCTCTGGCCTGGTGTCCCTGTGCACAGCCTCATCCCTCACGCAAGCATGGTCCTGCAGGGGGGGAGGAAAAGGAGGAGATAGTGGGGCTGGGGGCTTCCCAGGCCCTCCGCACTCGCTGTTTCTGCTAGAGCTGCTATTATTGCCGAATCTCCCTGAATGCAGCACACATCCAGCTTTAAATGCATCCTTCCCCTACTTGTTTCCCCGCTACTGTCTGCAAGTTCTTCCTAAGAGAGAAAAGGGCATTGCCAAACAATTGCAGGCACCACCGAGAAGGCAGCTACTGGATGTAGTCGTTTTTTTCTTGCGTCCCCCTCTTCTCAAAGAGGAGAGGAACCAAATGGCTCCGGTGGATAAGGGTGAATTATGCAATGCCTACCATTGATAATCGGAGAAAGATAGCACAGGGATGTATTTTACTGCCACTCTTCTTTTCCGTTTCAAAATGCAAGAAATGTTTGGGAGGAAAAATACTTTTCCTGTGTTCCAATGATCGCATGTGGTACCATAATGAAAAATATTTGAATCAGATAAGGCACATCCAAACATGGTTTTCCCTCGAATATTTCGCTTGATGATCCGTTTGTATTCCACTCGAATTTCTGTCCTACATTTACAGCGCACTTGGTCATGGTAGGTGGTTCTGGTGCCTTCTATTCATCTCTTTCCTCAGTCCCTCTTTCTACACTCCCCCTTCCTTTAAAGAGACAACGCAATACTACAGGCACTTCTCAACCAGCTTAAAATAATTTCACATTAGGTTCTATTACAGGATTATCTTTTAGAATTGAAAACTAATATAGTAAGAAAAATGCCCACTTATATGGATAGCATAGTAAGTCAGTATTTATTTAAAAACAAAATGAAAGTTGCATGTCATTTTACATTTCACCAAATCCACTCCTATTTGATTATAGTATAATATTTAAAAAGAAAAATAGAACAGCATTATGATACCTTTTATTAAAAAAAGTTTTTTATTTTAAGTTTTCTTTTCAACACTTCTCTTCCTTTTATCAGAAATAGAGATGGGGAAAAAAAAAACATATTGATGTAACACTGAGATTAAACTTTTTTTTTCCTCTGTGGACTATGAACATAAGGCTACTTGTATTTTGGAGAAATAATGGATAGAAGATACTTTTATTCTTATATGTTATATGCTACTTTTGTGATTCATTACTTCATGTGACTGTTGGAGAGCAACAGAGACAAACATTTGAATGCAATCTGTGTGACTCTCTCCATGGTGCTGAATATATCACACGCATGTTAAGAGTCTGTTGGCCAAAGCTTACCTTATTGTCTGGGACGATTTCAAGATGTGTTAAACTCTTCATTTATCCAAACACTAGACACACTATCAGTTTAGATGAAGATGTAGACCAGGAAGGAAAGAAGGAAAAGTAACTTTTGTTTGCAAAAACTTTAATCCCAAATTAATCTAAAGTGGGGTTTTCCCACCCTGCTCACTTGAATCTTGATCAACAACAAACCAAGGTAAGAGCGGGGTCATTTCACCACTGTAGGCTTGAATTCATCAAAAGGACAAATTCTAATGAAATATGATAATTAATACAATAAGCCACAAACGATTACTGTGAAAAACTATATGGTAGCATCACTTATGGTAGCATACGTTTTTCTAGTGTCAGTTTGAAGATGCATTTATCTTTGGTCATAGATGCTTCTCTTCTAGATCTACAGTAACCTCCATCTCCTACCATTTTTCTTTTTGAAATACTCGAAGAAGCGAGTGGACTGCCACTCTTCTGTTTTCTATTGGCACTTAATTTTTCATCCTTTACTGTATACTAAAATTAAGTTAAACCACTATGTGCTACTTCATCAAATTGGTTGGGTAATCAACACACCAAGACAAAACAATCACCAGAATCAGTTATATTTGTAATGTGTATATATTTCAAACTAAATGCTCTCTTTTTCACTCTACCTTCTGTATTCTCAACAATTATTACCAACATTGCATTAATACATGACATGTTGACATACAGTACAAATACAGGAACTCAGTTATGTTACCATGTAATACCTTGTTCAAGCAGTAGATGTCCCTGTTTACTTTTGAGTGGCCATCACATCAGCTGAGCACCTGGCTTTTACTCTTGAGCCTTTTAGCCTTTACATTAAATTAAGTATATTGCACTTGCATGAAGCTGAGACATTAATGTGTAATTTCCTAGTAGCCAAACATTCATTTCATCCAGCTTTAGGCTGCTGAACATTTGCTTTAAAGTTTGGCTTTGCATGTCTTGTGGAAGATCACATTTGACCACATTGAATTTAAATCACAAATAAACATTTTGGTGCAATAGACAGTATGGTGTTTGAGAAAATGTGTTCAAAGCAGATCTTTTAGGAAATTAATATGGTGTAATAAACCTAAAACTAATTAGGATGGATAAGCTTCTCTCCGTCAAGGTCTTTAAGAGAAACTGTTGATGAAGGTCTACACTAATGAATAAAATGAGTTTAAATACTAAAGACAAACTGTCTCTCAAAGAGGACATAAGACAATGTCCAAATATTACACTAAATAGGACTTTGGTGCCCTCTTGTGGGCCATTTGACATTGATTTTAGGAATGCCATGAGAATAGAGCAATGGATGAATACTCAATACAGAACTGGTTCCTATTAATCCTATAATCTGATAACAAATGCATCAGTAATGAAGGACGCTAAAGGAGAAAATTACATTGTTTTTTAATTTATATAGCAGAAGCTAATACATTTGTTAAATATTATATATCAGGACATGCTCATTAGGCTGGTTATTCAATACAGCAATGTACACCTTTAGGACAAACACACAGCAGTACACAGTTGCAGTATTTCTCTTCATCAAAAGCAAAACAAATTTCAACCAAATGATGTATTAATCATCTTGCCATGTTATACAGAAGCACAATTTAATATACGTACCTGTTTGTCATTAAAGAAATAAACTGTTTAGATATAAATAATCCAGTCCACTGTCCATTCTTGGCCAGTATTGTCAGCCATAATCTCCACAGTCCCTTAGGTCATGTGAGGTCACAACTACAGTATATTGTTAGGAATACAAGGAATTAATTTAGCTTGTCAGCACTTATAAAAATAAGTGCTGACAAGCTAAATTAATTCCTTATTTTCAGTTATGTGTTCAGTTATATACTTGGTTATGTGTTATATTGATGAGTCTGCATTTTAAGTAATTGTGACATGGTATTGTGGTGTATGACTGGTGACAATGCATTACAGTATTAGTATCTCATAGCAGGAACACAAGCTAGTTGTTACAGTAAATAACAAACTTGTTCATGCCCATACCATAAAGGTTGCTACAGACAACTTGCTGCATCTGATTGTAGTTTTAAAGTCTTGCTTACTGGTCTCACTTTTCACCATCCTGCGTCTGTCTGATCTGTACAGGTATGACAATCTCATTCGCTGGGATGCTGATGGATGTCCCGGGGGCAGGGGCCTCTACGGAAAGAACTCCATCACCAGACAGAGAAGAACTGATGTGCTGCGAGTCCACCCCCTGTGGAAGTCTTAAATAAATAAAGAGTAAGTTTATGTTGACCTTTTGCCTTTTAAATGTTTCACCATGTGTTTGCATTACTAAGACTGTTACTACACATTACATTTTTACTGATTTTCAGCGAGATCATTTTTCAAAATTCCTTCCATTCTCAGAGACAACTTACTTGTATTTCCGGGTGAAGCACCTTGACACCGAGCCATGCTCATCCTGCTTTTCTTCATGATTTCCTTGTAATAAAAATCAGACATAATAAAAACAAGCAGTGTCAAGAAAACAATGTTAAAGATAAGGCACAAATTGATTAGATCTAGGTCTGTCTATGTAGTACCTTTACAACTTATTACAATGCTTTTACTTAAGTTTTTCACGTCTCACTAATAGCTTGTGCAGAGTACCTGATATTTGCAAATAACCCTCCTTGGTTGTGATTGTAATTTCCTCAGGCGAAAAGTGATTGACGTCCAGGTTAATCTTCCAGCTGTCCTGCCCTGTTCGGATCTCTGACACTCCACTTGTCAGTTGTCTCAGACCCTTTTGGTTCAACGCTGCAGGGTGCTGACCAATGAATGGAGGCAGAAGGGGAGTTTGTGTGTACCCTGGCCAGGAGAAAGATGCTAGTCTCCTCTTTGACCACTCTATCCAGTCCAGATCACTGGGTTCCAGGAATGGAGGGAGTCCAAAATCCTGCGCAAAGATTCGGCTCGGCTGCGTCCAGTTTGGGAAAGGATCCCAGCTTACATCTCGGCGGAAAATGGGACGGGATAATATTTTATTTTGTTCCCCCATATCCTAGAAAATAAGCTCAGAATGAAGGGAAATTATGTTGAAACTGCAAAAGACTGTAGCTCCACCCTAACAAACAAAGTCTAGATTGATGACCTGGACACTAAGCAATGGTCAGCTGTATTTTTATTCTCAACAGAAAGTGAGCAGGAGGTCTGAGGTAAAGGCTGCTTTGGCATCTGTAATGCTCTACTCACACACTTTATATACCCAGCTGATTCATTCTGTCCAGCATTAAGTGTGATCTAAGGAATGAGAATGACTTGGTATGTGTGAGCTAGGGTGTTACTCCTCCGTTGCCCTGGGACCTGGAGAGGATAATGCTAACAATTTTGTATTTATATCTCTTGAGTGTCTGTGGCAAGTTGTTGCTGAATGACTCTGGAAGCAGCAAGCAGACCGTTTATTCAGCAGTGGCCTCTGCAGTCTTGTCACATACTGGTGCTCTTTGTCCATAGAAATCACAGCCTTGTGTTATATGAGGGAACAGCACGTACATTCAGAGTCACAGGGTAAACAACAGACTTACTTCCAGTTTCTCAACACAGGAAACTCAAGACCAAACAAATATTACCATGTGATGAGTATGTAGGGCAAATTACAACGTTAAAGACATGCTTACATCCAAGACAATGTGATGGACTGAGGCATTGACGCAGTCGAGTGGTGGTGAGGAATTTTGCATCTAGAGCTACGTCTTTATGGGAGTTATGTTGTATAAATAATGAACCAAGCTTTAGAGAAATAAATCAAGCCATTTGACATCAGAGCGGAATGGTATTTGTTAATGAGGCAATATCTACATCCTTTCCATCTGCACTCATCCAGAGCATTAGTCCAAGGTATTAACTAAATATTGAGCAGACATGGTAGAAATACTGTGTCACCAAGAAGCTGAAGTCAAACATAATGCCTGGACTGATTCCATTGCCAGATAACTATTGTTAGCAACACCATCTTGAATGTTGTCATTCTCAAATGATCTGCTTTCCATACCGAGTTCCATAGTAGCCTACATTATAAGTATTACTGTGACCTTGTAAGGCCTTCAAGCTAACTTTTTCTGTATGTGTCTTTGGTAGTACATTTTGAGAAGTCTTGTAATGCCTTGCATATAAAAAGATTAGCAGTTACATTTTCTTTTATGTTTTTGTATTGTCAAACACATTGCATTGTATTTTTGTTGTTTGGGTTATAGTTAACTGATAAATGGTGGGAAAAGATAACTATAAACATTTACACACACATTGTAGTTTTGAGACGAAAGGCTGGTTGTGTTGTGACTGTGTAGTTTGGCAGAATACACAGTGAAAGAAGAAAATCATCATTCATATTGAGTCTGAATTGAAGCTACAGAATACTGTATTTGAAAAACTTTATTGTTCACCAAATTTGAAAATAGTAAACTGTATAACAATATTCATCAGCATTTGATGACAGCACACAAACAATAACTACACATCAGTGAGATAGTCTGTATACAGGTGATCTGAAGTGCTGACCAAAGATCTTCTGTAGCCCAAACACTTGATGATGTATAACATTAACATTAAGGGAGTGTTCAGACAGTTGCAGGTTGGATCATTAATGTTTCACTTTTGACATTATTTTATCAATTATTGTTAGCTTAAAATATGACTTACGGTAAGTTATTGATTGATCATTTTTACATAGCTACATTTGACATCATCCAACTTAATGACTGACTGTGAAGTAGATGAACCCACAAGCCTTCAATAACAAAGTGTTTTCACTTTTTCAATAAACCTAAACCTGTAGTTTTTAGCCCAGGATGTTTTGTGGTTATGGTGGGTGCGTTCAAAAGTGCAACACAGGTTAAAATTTCCTCTTATAGAAGTCAGTGCAACAATACCTTTCTGCCATGGAAGATGTAGTGTGTAAAAGATGGAGTGTGTAGTTACTCTTTACTGTGACCTTTGCTCAACCTTATAATACATGTTAGTCTGGATCATGGCTGTGGTTTAAAATGTTTATGACCAAAGTAAGATGTTTCTTTTATATTATGCGTGTCTTTATCTTCCGTAAGCACGTATTGATGCATGCATTCATTTTTAAGTTTTTCATTTTTCAGTAGATGAAAAGTTGTGGTTAGAGGGCCTCACTTGTCACAGCTTCTTCTGAATGTGCATCTTTTCTGAAATAAAAAATAAATGAATAAAAACAGTGAAAAGAGAAAATGGACTTTCTCTGTAAAACCTTTTCCATACCAAGTAAGTTAATTGATACATCAACTGAAGATACTGTACCGCACCTTTTCTGTTTCCTGGAGTGGAGTATGATTGTTGTTATAATCACAATCAGTGCTACAGCTCCAATGACTGAACCGGCCACTATTCCGGCAACATTACCTGAAAAATGACACAGTTGTTTTTAAGCCAGAGGCTCCAAAACAATGATTATAATTAGTTTGTTTGATTCCTTGTTTTTTTTGTTTTTTAAACCTTAACTTGATAGTTAACTGCTGTTGATTTAAACATACTGTATGTTTAGTATAGCCTTTGAGTGCATGTATTTGTTTCCATAGAAAGGAACCAGGCAAGGGAAAATTCATCCTTGTAATATGTGATTATGCTACAAAATTCTTCCCAGCTATGCAGGCAGCCTAAACTATACTCATTTTACACTTGAGGCGTGTCTCGAAGTGTGACAATATCTGTTGGTCGGTCAGTTGGTTCACCACTTTGGTCCAGATTGATCTACTGAAAGGAGTGGCACACAATCTTGTACAGAAATTCATGGTGCCCAGAGGATGAATCCTAATGATTTTGGTGATTCTCTGATTTTCTAGCTACACGTGAGGTTAAAGGCAGGGTTGGTAACTATTTCCAGTATATACTTTTTTATAAATTGTCACAGCAATAAATGACTCATCAACAATTTAACCCTTTAACACCTAGTGCTCATTCAGGCTGCCTGGACTTTTTTGCTTTTTTGACTGTAAAATTGTCAAACAATGTGCAATCAGTGAGTGCTCTTGCCTCCTTTTCCAATTTAATGTAAGCATTTTTATTAGAGTCATTGGTCTTATAAGTAATTCTTACTTACATCAATTTGTGTAAAAATGTCATGAGAATGATTAGATGTTCTGTGCATTTCAACACTTCAGACAAAGCTGATTTGATGGATCAAATGATGCACACAAGCACACACACACGCATGCAGGCTCAAATACAGACACTCACACAATTGCCACTGCTGATTTGATAGGATCAAAATCATTGCACAAGACTGATTCATTATTTATTCATACTGGTAACCACGCAGTTTGAGTCATCTCCAGTCCACTGGCCGTTCTCCTGGCATATGCGCTCTGCTGATCCTTTGAGTGTGTAGCCATCATCGCAGGAAAGCTGCACCTTAGCTCCTTGTACATATGTGGTCCCCTCCTTCTTCCCGTTTTTTGGTGGTGAAAGCCATCCACAGGATATCACTGCACAGTATAACAATAACTAACACTGTAAAACCAATTAAATGTACATAATAATCACATTTGTATACACTAACCTCGCTTTAGATCCTCCACAAGAGAAATGTGACTCTGGAAAGACACTTTGGTAGCATTTCCCATGCTTGGACTACGACCTACCAGGATATCATACCTACAGGACAGAGGTACTGATCAGAAAATGAGATGCTGTTATTTCACTGTAATGGATACCACTTTCATTTACATAAAGAATCATCAGAAGTTGAGATGTCAATAATATTTAGGCCCTGCATGGGTAAAATTCTGCATCCTACATTTCCCATAATGCAACTGGTCTTTCGTGAAATCTCATTGCCTGGTCTTTCCAACCCATAACTACAGTTTGCAATCCAGGCTTTTTGTACTTTATTAGCCCGAGCCGAGATAACCCTGACATCAGTATGGGTTATTTTGTCAGATTTTACAAAAGCTCCTTTCAGAGCCACAGAAGACATTGTACAACTGTTTTTACAGACCTAGTGGTAGTCCGCATGACGAGTAAACTGAACTTCATGTGTAAAATTGGTGGAGTTAAGATAATTTAAATCATTCTGACTGAGATGGCCAACATTTGTTTCATAAAAACACAATAATTTTTAGTTAATTAATTATTATACGTTTTCTTCTCATACCTACAAAACTGAGAACCCTCTCCAGAGCATATCTCGGATGCTTGATTGGCTAATGGATCATCTGGACTTTCGGGGACAGAAAACACTGGAACAAAAGTATGGTCATGTCTGGGAACATAGTAATATGTGTCCAAAAGATAGTTTGAATCATATGTGAACAAGGCAGAGTTGTTGGAGATGGCCCCTGTAAGACAAAAAGAAACACACTCACCATTAAAAGTAATTACATTTAAGTGGAAATTTTGCAACATTATCTGCTGATGTTTCATGAAATGAGAGTGATGTCCTGAAATGCCTGATTATCAACCCAAATTAATCATTAGCCACTCTAACGTTTCACATAATAAAATGATGAATGTGTTGTTTGTCATTATTTGGGTCTCGTGTTTTCATTACATAATACAAGTTTTGTTGAAAGAACACAGTCATCACATACCAACAATTGTAGCCTATGTCCCAAACATCGTACCTATTTAACATTTTATGAGGTTTTGTTGGGTATACAACATGTACGACCACATGAATTTCAACAGCACGTAATCGGCATTGTGAATCATTTTATTACAGCTTGCCCCAAAGCGGAACACCTCCTCTGGATTGGTGAGGTTCAGCACAACTTGGCCGTTGCTGAGGGTGAGGTCGTCTTTGGCGTCGCCATTCATCTTTCCCAACAGTCCGAGAGTGGAGTCTTTGAACTCCTCTGGCAGGAGCACGGTGGTTGTCATAGTTCCCTCTCTCAGTCGCACTTCCACCCCGGCTCCACTGGGAAACATCACGGTGACATTTGTAGAGGCAGGGGAAAACACAAACACACCTAAAAGGGAGATTTGGTCAGAATAAAGGCAGTTCTTGTAGTGCAGCTGTCAAATGAAATGAACACAGGGAATACATTTTATATGATCTCATCAGGGGTAGTAAAATCAATGACTTCATTATAAGCAGAAAGGTGATTGAGGGTCTCACCATGTAGGTCCATCCAGCTCTGCTCAGAAAAGGAGAGGGTTTTTTGATTCTGCAGTACTTCAAGGCCGTTGTGACTGCTGACCAGCCGCACCTCAATAATATCAGAGGGGGTTTCTTTCATGGCTACAGCCGTCAACTTTGTTGCTTTTATCGTGGTTCCTAGTAATGAGAGAATCAGATCAATGACGTAGGGAAAATAATTGTTGTAATGGCCTAGTTTATTTGCAGTGTGTATTTTATATATACAAATATGTGTTATCATAATTTAGTGGTAGCATTCACTGATCATTGTTGAGAAAGACAGAAACTTTTAAAGTTTCTGTCAGTATCTTCAGTTACTCACTGTTCACTGGCTCTGTTCTGCCCTGGATTGTCAGCCGTTTCTTTTCTGAAGTCACCAAGGTATATTCCCCGTTGCCATTGAAGGAGTAGCTGACACCATCAAATGTTATGAAGTGGGGATCTCCAAACACCACAGCTGTCATTACAAACCAAAAATTAAGACTTCACATTAAACAATAATCATTTAAAAACACATACACCGTAATACCCTGAATCACTAACCTGAGCTGGGTGACTGATAACGCCTGCAGTCACTGGATGGCCGGTGTTTGAAGTAGTAGTTGCAGTTGTCAGACCACAGGCAGCAGTAGTAGAAACTGAGGACATCGTAGACCCAGTGGGACTGTCCGGGAACTCGAGGGGGTTTCTTGTATGGAGGGGAGCCCCAGTCGTGTGCTCGGTCTGGAGTACTTCCCCCAATTGAGTCTGCTGTCAGCACCTGAGCACCAGTGCTGTCATAGCAACACTGTTGTCCTGCTGCATACCTCGGACTGTTGATACATTTACAAAAACATTGTCAAGAGTCTTCTGCCACATTATAGGCTCTGTGAGACTGTACAGTGCTTCGAGCTAAATGCTAAATTGAGCTCACAATGACTGCTAACATGCTGATGTTAAGCATGTGTAATGCCATCTTTGCCATCTTAATTTAGTATGTTAACATGCTAACATCAATAAACATAAAGTACAGCTAAGACCAATGGGAATGGCATTAGTCTTTTTAGGATTTAGACATAAACCAAAGTATTGGACAAAGTGAATAAATGTGTGTACCAGATGTCATAGTAATCCATCAAATAGTTTTGCAACATTTCAGTCTGGACCAAAGTGGTGGACCGATCAACCAGCAGAACGACATATAGCCTGCATAGCTAAAATATGGATATTTAGTCATTTTTAAGTATTAGTGGCTAGTAAATAATGTATTATTGCTTGAATAATAATAACATAGATTACAGCAGGGCAGCTTTGTCAGTTGCACACATCAGTTTTTTGTATTAAATGCATTGCACTATAGTTATAGTTATAGTTATAGTATTGTCACGACAGTTCCTCAGTTGTGTTTGTTTTTGCCCATTGTGCCTCTTTGAGCCTCCTACCAGCCACATTGTATACGAGTATAGAGAATACCAAAGACAGCCAAACTGCTACAAAGTGCTGTTATATGTATAAAGTATTTGACAAAAGTATTCACAATTTTCTCAGATGGAATTCCTAAAATGCTAACCTACAGTATCTGCCAACAATGAGGTTTGTTAACATCATAGCAGCTCAACAAAAATACATTTAAATCATAAAGTTGCTATGCAAAAATGTTTGACATATGCCTCATAAATTAGGTTAGCACAAGAAAATACAGATAATAATTTTGTTGACATTTTAATCTGTCTATGGATTAGAGGGAACTGTAGGTTGTCCCCTCTAGCCAATTATCACAGACTGCAAATGTTACCACCAATACTACCTATTATATAAAGTTACAAAATAAAGCTGCCTACCCAAATGCATTGCTAATGACGCAAATGTGTTTTTAATATTTATAATGTTGACACCTGACCATGAGGGCAAGTTAACAGTCTGAGTGAAGGACTCACCTGGCTTGTATAGCCCTCACACAGTGAACACTTCCAGGGTGGTAGGTGCACACGCTCCCCTTCTCTATATCACAGCCATAGTCAGTCTGAGGAGAGAGAGACAGCGTCTGTAACCAAGCAGCCAAACGTGCATTTTACTGTGTTCATGTATATACTGCAGTCCAGAAGCATAACAATAATATGACAAAGTCATTAGTTTTTCAATTTGCTTGTCCACAATTGGAAAGCAGTTAATAAGCAAATGTTGCACAAACAATTAGTGGCTGCCCTCATGCAGTTTTAACTTTATATTTGTCACCCACCAGCCATTGAAAAACACTATTGGCTTTGCCTAACTCTACCTGTAAGTTTATAAGATAAAAGGCATAACATCGATGCAGAAACGTGTTCAGCGTTGAGAGAATGCTTGTAAATACTACAATACTACAATCTCTTTGACTTTGAACTGATAAGCAATGAGCATTAGTAAAAGGCTACGGCCCCTAACAATCACCATAAACACATAAAGTAATTGCATACGTTTATCAGTAACACTTTACTTGAAGGTATTGACATAATCATGACATGACACTGTCATAACTATGACATGACACTGTCATGAATGTGTCATAAACGTTACAAACAAGTCACAAACGTTTATGACTTCTGTCATCAAGTGTCATTCGGTTTTTGTCATGAAAAGTTGACATTGAAATTGACGACAACTTCTGGTAATGCCACTTTGATTAATGTCAAGTTGTCATAATCAAGACAAGCCAAACAATGTCAACTTGTCATGATAAAAACCGAATGACACTTAATGACAGAAGTCATAAACATTTATGACTTGTTTATAATGTTTATGACATGTTCATGACAGTGTCATGTCATAGTTATGACAGTGTCATGTCACAATAATGTTGATACCTTCAAGTAAAGTGTTATCCATCTAACATGTGCCTGTTCATGCCTGTGTCCAAGTCATTAATCTGTGAAGTAATGGTTTTTCTGTGGATAAGTTTATGCATCCACATGCTACATGATTGCATCTTCAAATGTATTTGCATGAGTTAATTTCATTCATCTTACAATGATTTTGCACCTGTTTTTAATCACTAAACCTTTGAAGCCAAATCTTAACTTGCTACCCTTTTATACTTACATGAAACCTCCCCGTGTCTGCTCTCGCTTGAGCCAGAGTGCAGGGGCAGTCTATGATCTCATTGAGGAAGTTGGGCAGCTGATTTTCCAGCTGGTCCCATACTAAACATTTCTCCAGGGCCCAAACTGTTGAATTTTGCCTGAACTTCTCCTCCAGATGCCAGGCCAGGGCGTGATCCTCAGTCCATGCGACTTGTACATTCCTAAATGAACATGGCAAATACTGTACAGCTGACAACTAGAATAACATGTTTTATTACAGCCATATGTTTGTACATACCACATGCCATCAGGGTAGGTGCTGGGGCTGATGCGTAGAGAGCCAAGCTCCCAACTCGAAAAGCCGTTCTCTGCTGGTTTGGGCAAAAAACTAAAGGAACCACTGTTGGGCTGATCCTTTGCAAGTGAGTACAGATATTCCCACTCACCCTGCCAATTGTCTGAATAGGGTTTTCCTACAGAGAACATTGAACAGAATTCAGTGTTTTTACCCAATTCATAGTCATGTGATTTACAATGTGTAAATGTGGTGTATACAGTAAATAGGCATACTCACCTGTCTCGCTGTATCCCCAGAGCTCTATGTTGACCCTTTCCACGCTAACCAAAGAGGTATTCCATGTCATCTCAAGAGTGCCTCCAACATCTGGTGTACCATAGTACTGCCATTTTTTTGAGTTGACCATAGTCGCCTTAAACTGAGCATCTAACTTGCCAGTATGTACTGTAGCAAAACATTTGAATCAAATAAATCACATTAATGTAATTTTAACACTAAATGGAAAACTGCGCATTAATGAAGTTTATGGAAGAGTATTGAGGGCATCCACAGGCAGTTATTGTACCTGACAACCAGGCTCCAACTCTACTGAATGTAGTGCCATTATCTGAGGAGATGTGCAGGGGAACCCATCCTGTTTCATACAATAGTGGGGAGATACAATGGCCTCTACTGTTTTCATCCACATACCCCACAGTATTGATATTGTGGTTGAACCTGCCATTATAAATGAATGATCAGCAGGTTTCTATAATGTAATTCATCTGAATAATAATTTCTCTTAACTATAATCAATTAATCAAAGGTAAAATCAGATCAGGTTTAGCAATATGTTTACACTGAGGTGTAAAAAAAAGTCTTACCTGCAAATGATCTCAGAACTCTTATTGAAACTCGCTTCAAGGACAATAAAATCCGTCCCACCCAAAATGGACCCAGAATATGGAAAGACTTCCACGCAGTACTCTTTATAGTCTGTACAGCAGTACTCCAGAGACGTGCATGTCGAGTGGCATGAACATAAGTCAAATTTTACCCCACAGTTTCGTTCACATGTCTGTCCTGTCCAAAATAAGGAGAAATAAGTATTTTACAGAATCTGGAGTGAGCCACCAGTTTCAATCGATATATCTAAAACCAATTTGAAATTATAGGTAGGTTTTTTGGTTTTTCAAATGTCAGAGATGAAATACAATATATGTAGCAATTTAGAAGTTTGTGGGTACTTACCTAATGTCCTGCAGATGCATAAAACCAGAAAGACAAATATTACTGCTGTGGATCTTTCCATCATGACAGTGAGTGAAACTGTTAGCCAAGGTTTATTTCTGCTGCTCTCTTGCCTGCTTCTACAATTTCGTCCCAGGTATATATACTCAGCATGTTTCTAGACCTTGGCCCTTTTCATCCCAGGCATTCACAAACATCTGTTTAATCATCAACCAGAGGTCATTATGATAACAATTTAATCTCACATGACTACCTTTGACCATCTCTCCCTTAAGTGCCAATCCATTTGTAAGATTTATAATCTGCATAATAGATTTTAGATTGTATTTAAGACTGGCAAAAACTCATCTTATTGGCTCTTACATACTCAATATGATGTTTAGATAAAGATACAACACATACACTAATATGAGTGTGTGGGATGAGATTATTCCACATCAGCATTTCCCTTCTTTTTCTAAGTAGGATAATGTGTGCAGAAACAGTGAATTATAGGATTAAGAATAAACCTCATTACAAGTATGTTTATTACTCAACCTGAAAACAATCAGAGCTGGGAACCTGTAGGGCCAGCAGTAAATCATTAGGGGGAGCTGCTACCTCAGGAACCATCTCAGTGACCCCTTCTGTAGCATGTCAAGCATGCATTTGAAATGTGCTGATGTAATTTGCTCTGTATTAAAGTAATTTTCCTCCCAAAAATACATGTGCTTTTTTTACATGCAGTGTCCATTGGGGTAAAACATGTTTTAATGTTAAAGTACAACATGGATGAGGCATTGTAAACATTCATGGCTGCACACATTCCTAATATTGTTCTCTACTGTTATCATCTAGACAGAATTTCAGATACATTTAATACAACAAAGATTACAAGTGCTTCTATTCATTAAGGATGGCTGATTTTAATGAATGTGAGCTGGGATCTGTTTGTTCACTTAGAGATGATTTCAACTTCAGACACATTAGGAACAACAGACATAATGATATTCTGGCTAGCCTCTACTATTAGCTTGTTGTCTGCGCTTTACAACTAAGTAATTGGCAGTGTAATATTTGTTACACATGATTGAATAACATTGTCATAAATATGCAAAACTGAAAAACCAGCTGCCATGAAACACAATTGGCAAAAACCATGAAGCAGGATCACAGAACAAACACTGCTGTTACTCATATTTTGCAGCAACATCATCCCAAATCACTGGTAGCATCATCTGGACTTGGTTCTTGTAGATTCCTAAAGAAGAAAGTAAAAAGCTTGGTCAATTGTTTATACTAATAGTAATTTGACATTGTCTCATCATGATGCTTTAATGAACTCACCACCATCAAATGGCCATTTTTTGCCCTGTAGACCATGGACTCCTGACCACTCTTGAAGTCCACGATGCCCTCTCTGCCAGGCTGGATGTCAAATCGCACACTACAAGTGACAAAAACAATTTCACATTGAATTTAGCACATCATAATTTTTAACATTTAGATTTCTAGCTTTCTTATTACTACATACAGTCCAGATTATGTACCTGCCCTGGACCACTTTGATGGAGTTCTGCTGGTTGCCAATAAGACTCAACTTAGTCAGGGCCTCAAACAGGTAGTCACACTGAAGGACCAGATCACCCTAAAAGAACAAATGGCGCCAGTTAGATGTGATGATTTTACAATCCAGAAGCCTTAAATGAACCAATTCATAAAGTAATGTTTTTTGATCTGATCTTGCTCTCCATATTGTCTCTAAACTTCTTCTGAACAATACATTGAAAGCCAATTTAACTGAGTTGTTTTGAGTCTGAGGAATGTCTTTATTGAAATTGCAGACTTAACTGTCTAGAGAACCATGATACACACATACGTGTATACATGATCTACAGATTGACATTTAAAAATACAATTTACACATTGCCTTAGATATCTATAGGCACCAGTCTGTTGATACATCTACCTTTTGCTTGATGTCATCACATGTAACATGAAGGATCAGGAAGTTGTCACTCAGGTTGCTGACTGACACACCTATAAAAAATAAACGTGTACATAACAGCAAGTTTAAAACGTGTGTGTTGCTCTCCCTATAAATAACGATGCTTATTTTGTCTCACTCGTTACCTTTCAGAGAGATGTAATCTATCCGCTGCTTGATCTTGGCATCCTCGACCAGGTAGGCGGCTTCCTGGGTAAAGATGAGCTGCCGGAGACGAGGCCTGAATCCGTTTCTGTCATACTTTACCACTGGCACACTGTACTGTGGAGGGAGGGGGGGGAGACACAAGGTTAGTGTGGATCGAGTATAAAGATGCAAAGTAAATTCCAATATTAATTTACCTTGATGTGCTCATGCCGGATCATCTGAAGCACTTTGATGCTTATGTCTCCTGCACCTTAATAAAATAAGTGAATCCATGAGAGAGGATCTCACACAGATCAAATAAAATAAAACTACAGTGTCTCAGTAATTCCTTTATAACTTTATTATCAATGTACATTAGTTTTTTAATGGTCCATTAACAGGCTCACAAAGTATTTCAGCAGTATGTACAATCAGGTTTGTTATTTAATTTGTTTTTTGATTTTTTACAACCTTGGCTTTTTCCAAATTCAAAATGCAAACTTGTACTTTGAATATATCTAATCTAATGTAGTGCAGGCATTTGCTGTCTCCACAGACTAATATAACTATTCTTTTTATCATGTTGTATGTACTGTATTCCATACTTAAAAGTAATAATGATAAATTATATATTCTTGTAAGTACACTCAATGAAAATAACTCAGCAGTCTTACCTATTCTGGTGTCCATGAACGGTCTGCACACACTGAAGGGGTAGTTTTCTTTTTTTCCTTTGAACATGGCGCTCGTCTGTGCTTTTAACAGAAGCTGGAAACAAGGAAACAGAAAAAAAGCAGAATGTAAGTTAAGACATTTTATTTCCTGAAGAGAATTTGTCGGGGACTCAATAGTTGCCCACAAACCTTTTTTTTATTTAGTTGTTTTTAATGTGGAATGGATGTGTTGAGAGTGCATGTATTGCATTTCCTTCACTGACATTTTTACCATTGTGTGTGACAGAGGGTGGATTGTACCTGTGCTTTCCTCTGTGGAGTGATTCCCCGAACGTACTTCCGTACCATGTGGCGAATGTAGAGCTTCTTCAACAGCTGGGAAACCTAGAAAAAATACAGTTTCAAACTTTTAAAAGGTGTAGCCATTAACAAAATCACCAACCACTGCCCTCATGCATGCAACCTAATACCTAAAAACAGTTGGTGTAAAAAAGAAGGAAAAAAAATTATATCACCCACCTCCTGCATTATAGGCGGAGGGGTGAGCCAAGAGTCTTTTTCCACAACTGTTTTGGGAAGGTTGTCCCTCAGCCGTGTGAGGTAGTTCTGCCTTACGTACGCCAGGTACTCACTGTTGTCAACGCAGACTGGCTGATTTCGAGTCATGAAACCTTTAATGAACCTATAACAAATCAAAACACAGATAGCCTCACAACATAGACTTGATTATACTTTAAGCCATCTCATCTCGTTGAACCTTCAAATAGATTTCATTGTGTGAACTTACTTTTGGATTACCTTGACAGCCCATGCCCTCTTTTCACGCTCCTTTCTGGCCAGCAGACCTCTCCAGCAGGTCTCAATCTTAGTGGCTATTTACATAAAACAATGTAATAAAAAGCAATATCTTCAAACGTTTGTCACCTGCATTCGGTATAGGAAAAGCTTTTAGTTTGTGCTTATAAACACATCTGTGGGCATTTTAACACTCACCAGCCTCTCTCTGTTTAAGGTAGTCTCCTTTCGCTCTGTAGCCTTTGTACTTGGCCTGAATGCTTGTTGCTGCAGCAATGACAGTTACAGTTCACCCTCAGGAGTGTTATGATGCTTAATGTGGTATTACAACTAAACGTACAGAACAACATCTCACCTAGCTTGTGTTTGCAGACCTGAAAGGCGTCTTCTGTTGCAAACAGAGTTCTAGGGTGCCGGATGAAAATCTTTGTCCTTTGGAAAAGAGACAAACACTGAGAAGTTACTGTATCTCTTCCAGGTGAACCCATCATAGACAGTGTATGACATGTCACCCTTGCATTAACATCTGCCTACCTGCCCATCTTGTACTCATTAGGTTTGTAGCCCAGGTGCTTGATCAGGCACTGCACACCTTCTGCTGCTGTACCTTTCCAGTTGGGCCAGGTTTCAGGACACAGAGGCTTGTACCTGAGCACAGTAGAATAATGCACAGTCACATAGCTTTATAGTCAGCAGCAAAAATGAATACATGCCAAATATCTACTGCAAGAACAAAGAAAACTCAATGTGCATTTCGGATGAAAGCAAAGAGAAAAGGTGTGCTTAGCTACCTCTGGAGAAAGAGCTCATATTTGCGTCGGTAAGCAAACCCAGCACGCCTGACCCTCAGGTGCTCCATCAGCCCCAGGTACTTCATCTGATGTCTCACCAACACATCATCAAAGCGTCCTGCAGTGGACACAAAAGGTCATCTAAAGAGTTGAAAACTGGCTGGCTGGCTGACTGTAGGCTGAATACAGCCAAAAGTATTGCTAGGGCTCTAAGGTCTATTCAAAAGTAAAGGGTTTTCGGGACACACCTGGCTGCTTGGCTTCATTGGGTTTAATGCAGCGGACATACCAGGGCTCTTTGGACATTAGGATCTCAGTCAAGCTCACCAGGCTGCTCTTAAACTGAGTCACCACCTGGGCAGTCACAGGTATGCATATGTCAATGGTTTGTTCATAGTAGTTGTGTAAATTATTAAATCATGTTCTGAATAGTTTCTTACAGTTTCAGGTCTCCTCTTGCTGTCCGGTTCAGTAGAAGGAAAACAGTGTTTGATTATAGCATTCTTGGACTGTCGCATGACCTTAAGGAGAATAGGAAAACTGTATAAGCCGCAAACATATCAGACAAAAAGTATACCTTAAATAATAATGTAGGTGGTTATTATGTTCATTTGCTTATTATGTTTATATATATATATATATATATATATATATATATTTTTTTTTTTTTTTTTTGTTTTTCATTTCTTTTTGGTGTTTTTTGGTAGCAGTGAAGGATATCAGAAGTCATACAGTAGATTCAGAACACGTATTGTATTTGTGTAATACAATGATCCAATACTTTTGCGTATCACCTGGTTTTTATACTAAAGAAATTAAATGAAATTACCTCTTTCCCATTTTTATACAAGAGATCATTGTTTTTGTCCAAGAATCCTAAAAGGTTAAAGAACAAAGAAAAACTTTAAAATAGCAATAACACATAATTCTTCTTACAAATAATTAAGGTTGAATTCATAAGACCTACTTGGATGCTACTGTGTAGTTTAACTTGCCCTTGAAGGGTATCTTTATCAAGTACAGCACTTTGTTATAACATGCTAGCCTACTGAGCTTGTGGGTGGTTTCTTTTTTTTGTTAAACCTTCATTGAAAAAACATTTAAATACACAACATTTCAGACATGAGCCCAACATCATGACACATAGAAACAATAATGTGTCTATATATATATATATATATATATATATATAATAAAAAAAATTGAATTGGGATAAATTTACACAAAATTCTAAGAGAAAAAAATGTATGTGGGCTCCCACGTGATTTCTTTTGTTAAACCATTACCGTTTTTACTTGTATTTTTTTAAATATGTTAGGTCCATATGCGTTTGTGTTATGTCGTGAATGTAAAAATGAACTGCTATCTCCTTTGTCAGCTCTAGCCACTGAACAGAAATAAGCGGAGAAATCAGACCAATTACAAAAGTTGGTCAGTGTGACGTGGTGTTGCCTGAGCTCATTGCTATTCATGAGCTCGCCCAGTTGCGCTGGGTAAAGGATGTTGATAGCCAGGCTCTCATTGGTTAGCTGTTAGCCAATCAGAGTCAAGCAGCTTAGCTCGTTGAATATTAATGAGAACTGGCACAAATTGAGTCTTCCTGCAGGCTTTCTATACCACGCTAGAATGGCTTGAAACAAGAAAATGAGTCGTAGAACTTCAGACATTACCACAAAGTAATGAAATACGTGTGGCAGGGCACCTTTAATATTTGTTTTGTGTTAATAATTTTGCCACTTTTAAGGCATACTTTTGTCAAAATGAGTTAACATTGACAACAATACTATTTCAAAGTGATGTATTTAGTGTATGCATATATTGAGAACTGAGAATGTGACCTATGGAATGGCACACATGTAGCACCATTTTATTTTATCTAACGTTTGCTAATGTTACACTACATTTTAGCAATATGCTGATGTTACATATGCTCATTAAATGGTATTGTAATAGAGAGAGACATTATTTAACATACAGAGCTATCTCATCTCTTACCAACAACACAGTATGTAACCTCGCCAGCATAGTGCAAGAGGCGGAAGTCTCCCCTTTCCAGTGTTTTCCTCGTCTTTTGGTCTGCAAGTTTATGTCTGCAGGAAAGAGAAAGTTATTGCAGGCCATTATGCTGTTTATGGTAATGCTATGTGCTGGCCTGGGCATAACCTGCAATTTCTGATAAATGTAAATGAACTGTATTTATATAGCACTTTTCTAGTCTTAACAACTACTCAAAGCGCTTTTATATAGTACAGGAACCATTCACAAACATTCATACACTGTGGCCGAGGCTGCCATACAAGGTGCCATTTGCTCATCAGATAAACATTCACACACATTCACACTCCGATGGCGCAGCATCAGGAGCAATCTGGGGTTCACTGTCTTGCCCAAGGACACCTTGACATAGGAATGCAGGGCCAGGGATCAAACCACCAACCTTTTGATTGTTAGGCGACCACTCTACCACCTGAGCCACAGCTGCCACTATTTAGATAAACAAAAGTGTAGAGCTCACGTGACGAAATGAGGATGACCACTGATCTTTTCCTCCATCTTTTCCAGGAAGGTGAGATCTGTGGCCTCTCCAGGACGTAAACATTCCTCATCCTGTATGAGAGCATAAGCATCAATAATTCAGCCCTGTTTTAGTTTTGTGGGCGAGTGTCGTTTGTCTTTCTGTAGGACCATAACTCAATCATATCTTTACCAATAAAGAGATGATTCCTCTATGTTTCTCCTCTACAAGATCACAGATGATCTTGTTGTTGAAAAATGGCACTGGTTCCCACTGTGCATAAACAAATGAGAAAAGCATTAGGGGTTGAATAGTAGTTTTTATTGTATGTGAGTTTATTTTTACCATATACAGTCTATGATTTTCAGACATAAGTAGCACTTTGAGACATATGACAACAAAATATAAGGATTAATAGCGTTATTACTTCAATCCCCTCCATCTCGTACTCCTCCTGCTCTGACTTGAGGGTCAGCTGGATGAAAAGCTGCTGCAGCTTCTCGTTGCAGTAGTTGATGCAAAACTGCTCAAAGCTAAAATAAATCATAGGCGCTGTCAGTTTTGGATTGTTCATTTCACACAAAATCAGCTCATATGTGCATGATCTAACCTGTTCACGTTGAAAACCTCGAAACCATAGATGTCCAACAGACCAATTACTGTTTTCCTGGAGGAATCCTACAGTTGATTTACACAGATATGATTTCTGCAGCATTTCTTTTATGGATAGTATTGTAAAGCAGGCCCTCTGTGGAGAAACCTCATATATTGGTGTTACTTTAAACCAATTAAATTATATTCTGGAAAAAAAAAAAGAATTAGCCCAAAGAAAAATTTGCCAGATGTGCTTTTTCCGTTACTAGGTGTTTTCAGACTCACAACCAATCAAACGGCTGCCTCAGGCTGGCTGAAATGTTATTACCCCAATTTTCTCCCAATTTTCGTGATCTTTATAAGACAGGTCTGGCTCGGCAAGATTAGAAAGAGGGTAGATTGCTTTTTTATTCTCACCTTGTTAACTAAAGATTCATTGATCTTGTTGACCAGCCAGTTGAAAGTGCGGCCATAGATAGCTTTGGCGAGGGCATCCCTGGCATATACTGCATGGTCCACAGAGAAAGGACTGAACACCTTAAACATCAGAATAATGTAGATAAAATAAAATGAACACGATCAAAAGGTTAAACAAATTTTAAACTTTAAATTTAAATTAGTCACCTCCTCTGTTTTGGCTTCAATCTTCCTGTGGGTTAGGCCCTGTTGTAATACCTGAGTAGGAATCCCCAGCAACTGCACAGCAAATGCAAAGCAAAAAAAAACTTGTAGCACCAAATCTATTCCTGGTCTCAATCAGAAAGCTGCATGGAGATAGGCAAAGGGATTCAACTATCTGCAGTTTGTTTGGGACTCACCTTTGACACCCAGTGCATCTCCTGGTTGTTGTTGAGAGAGGCGTATCCTCTAACATCTGCTTCAAACTTGATATTCCCCAGATGGAGAACACTAGCGATTATTCCAAACAGGTGCTACATTTACACCCAGAAAGAAATACTTCATAAATCACTGGCAAAATGTATTATGCATAATTTAAATAAAGTTTAACATAAAGTTTTACTGTACTACCTCACCTCAATATCACTGTCACCGAACTCTATAACAGAGAGGGCTTTCTGCACTGTCTTCCAGTCACTTTTATCATTGATAGAGCTCACTTTGGCACAATCACCCTGAAGGACACAAAGAATAAAAAGTCTTGGTCAAGAGGTTTTTGCCACACCATATAAATTAAGTTTATGATGATGTTTGTTTTTTCCACTGACCTGCACCAGGTACCTATAGTGCTGGCAGTTTCTCTGCAAGCCGAGCCAGCGAAGCAGATCTTCCTCTCCTCCCTCCACCAGCTGATAGAAGATATGGAAGTTTCTTTCTCCGTGGTTCTGGTGGACCACACGGGACTTCTCCAACAGGTAACTGAGGATGTGACCCCCAACAGCACCACCCTGTAAGAGAGAGAGACAGAGAGAGAGAGAGTGTGTGTGTGTGTGTGTGTGTGTGTGTGTGTGTGTGTGTGTGTGTGTGTGTGTGTGTGTGTGTGTGTGTGTGTGTGTGTGTGTGTGTGTGTGTGTGTGTGTGTGTGTGTGTGTGTGTGTGTGTGTGTGTGTGTGTGTGTGTGAACTTTGAGGTCATTATATTGCTTGTTGTATTACCCTAACATTGTAATTTGCACTGTAATGTAAGGAAAATATTTCAGTCCACCTGGTGGTCGAACTGGATGTCCATGTATTTCCCAAAGCGGCTAGAGTTGTCATTCTTCAGGGTTTTGGCATTTCCAAAAGCCTGGGTGATATAAAAAAATAAAAAGGCAATAAATGGCAGATTTTAGGATCATGTTTTTCTCAAGAAAATGGTCTTACACAGCAGAAGCATTGGCACACATATCCATCCGACTGACTTCAAGCACTGGGTTGGAGAGCAGCAGTCTGTCCCGGACGTTGTTCAGGAGTTTAGTACTCGGACAGCTGACAGCGTAGAATTGCAGGATTTTCTTGGAGGCCTCTGTCTTACCAGCTCCACTCTCCCCTGAGATCAGGATGAAGTGGTTGTTGAACTCAGACTGCATGCTGCGGAAGACGTTGTCTGCCAGCGCATAACTGAAAGTAGAGTAATAGGTTAAAGTCAGTCCCCTTTTAAAAATTCAGACTCGGCAGATTTTTTTTCCATCAGAAAATTAGTTTGTAAAGTATAGTCTTGTATAAGAAGCATTTCTCTTTCCCTTTATAACAAGACTTAAAAATAAAAACTTAACTCCATATCATTGTTATTCCTTTATCTGATAACTAGCTGACAGTAGGAAGGTGAAAGGAAATGAGGGGAAAGAGACATGGTGCATGACCTGCAGCAAAGGGCTACGGTTATTGCGGTTAATGGTTGGCACTTTAACTCCTTGGCAACTATGACGCCCTGCATTTATAATTTATAAACTCTGATGTCACATTGACATCCCGTCTTTTTTTCTTCTTATGTGATAATGTTTCATTCAATTGAAAGTTTAACATACGTACTGTATTTATAACAAGAGTAAGAGCCTACAGCCACACTACTGGCTTTGTGAGGCTGTACTAAGGTACAGCGGTACCTTTAGCTGAATGCTAATGCAGGTAAAATGTTTATCAAGTTCACATGTTGGGTGGCTTATTAGCACTAAACACAACATACAGCTGAGGATGATAGTAATAGAAAAGTATTAAGCTATGCAGGTTTTGTTCTTAAACCAAAATTTTGGATAAATTATTATTATAACCTGATGGTGGCGCTAGAGGAAATGTTCAGGGATAACCAAAGTCAGTGGGAATATATCCTCTGGGAAACATGAATGTCTACAAAATTTCATGACAATTTGTCCACCCCACTGTGTGAAAGTACACAGTACAGTATAAATAAATACAGAACATCTTACATATGAGGTGGCAGCTCAAAGAAATTCACACCCATGTAGGTATCCATTTGCTTCTTGCTGTAGATATCTAACTCTTTATATGGGTTGACCGACACCAAGAGAGTTCCAATGTAGGTCTGCAGAGAAAGGAAAGGAAGTCATGTTCTGCAACTCTTTCACATTTGAAAGTACAGGAGATTGTTTTCGCAAACATTACATAACATTATAAAAGCTTCCAGCAGTGTGGCGTCCATGCATCACTCTGCTGATAAGTAATTTTGTTCTTCTTATCTAAAGCAATAAGTTTGGTTAATCACTTGTCATGACCTCACTCACAGTGGTGAACTTTAGATTGCTCACTCCGCAAATGAAGAGAACAGGAGCTGCTGCTTCAGCAACACAAGGTGCCGGATTCAGCAATAGGCAACACAGCATTAGGACCTTGTTGGGTTGAAGGTTGAGTGTGTGACGGTTAATTAGAGTAAAAGAAAGAGCAGGGTTATCCAACATTACACCACACAGGAAGACTCACGTAAATGAGATTCTCATGGAAGCGTTTCCTCAGGTTGTCCAGGAAGGCACTCTCACTCGTGTAGGCGTCCAGGAGAACGAAATCTTGAATGCCCACACGATCCCGGGCTGTCAGGGAGGCCTCCATGTTCCTCAGGATCTGGTTACAGCGTTCCTCCAGGCTCTGTGCCCGAGCAGGAACACATCAGTGGCATGACAAGGAAACAAGGCATCACAACAGAACAAAATTAATTGTCAAAACTGTATTACTCACTTTGATGACCTTGATGATACAATGTATTGCTCTCTTTAACAAATCACACAGATATGAGGTTATTTTTGGCCCAGTTCTCATTCATTCTTTTCTTTTCTTTTTTTTTTTTTTTTTTTTTATTGAACTATCAAGTCAACATGTACAGAGTATCATAGATGTTTCACTTTTTGTATATATTTATATATATTGTTTTAAACAATTAACACAATACACTTTAAGTTAGTCATACAAAGAAGAAAAAAGAAAGCAAAAGAAAAGGTGTGTGGCAAAGAAACAGTGTGGGTTATGTTACAAGTTTTCATTCATTCTGTCAAGATTAGGACAACAGTATACAGTATGTCCCGTCCTTTTCCTTTGTATCCTGTTTTCCTCAAAAGTTATCTGTTTTTGTTGAGGTTGTCATCACTCATTAACACACATACACACACATGCTCACAATCATGGACAATCTAGGCAGTCAGAGCCATTACTGGCCTTGGCTACATCCTCCATGCTCATGACAAATCTAATTTCAACCACCACTATCTAATCTGCTTCTGTGCTCTCTAATGAGCCATCAGTCTTATTCATGGCAAGGACAGAAAAAACATGAAATACTCCACCTACACTAGGTCACATATTACACAGTTTTAATACACAATAACTGAGACAAAATAACTTAAGTCTAGAAATAATAGAATATTAATAGAAATAATTATATGCATTATAATATGTTTAAACATTTGATATGGTCTGCCATTTAAAGATGTACAACTGAAGAAGGCAGATAAATAATCAGCAAAGGCAATGCACTTTAATTAAGGTGCTATGAAAGAGCCACCCAGTATTATGCTTCAGTAGTTTGGCTCTCATCACTGCCAAGTTGACCTGTCAAGTTAGAGTAACTGACACTCGCAGATCATTCTCCAGTAAAACAAGCAAATGCTTTACTGACCCAGCAAAATTTACAGCAAAATCACACAAAAGAAATCATAAACTGAAAACCAGTGGTGATCGCTAAAATTTTCAACAATGTTTTGCAGGAAAAAGTGCAAAAAGTTACCTACCCTGAAGGTCCCTGATGTGTGTGTCTCTGTACCTTTTCTGAACTGAACATCTGGTTTTATTTATGGGAAAAGACAGTAGTAGGACAGGAAACACTGATTGATTACAGTTTCTACTTCCCACAGTAGAAAAGGAAACCATCAATAATGTAGCATGTATGCAACAAAGGAAGCACATCTCATTCGAAATATGTATTTGAGTGTGTGTGTATATGTGTGTGTTTGCTTTTGGGTTTGTTGGGTGTTGCCAGATTCACAATTTCAAGTCTAACAGAGAGTTGGATAATGGAAGATTTAGAAAAGCTGAAACATGTATTGTTATCCATCAGCAAAAACAAGAACTTGTCGATCTGGCTAATAGCTTGTTAGGTCGTTGTTCAGTACCCAGAACGACATGATAAATCTTGTCGTTCCCTCTTTACCACCGCTGAGGTGCCCTTGAGCAAGGCCCTTACCCCAACAAAAAGAATGCTCCAGTGGAGCTGCTCAGTGGCAAGCAGATCAGACTGTGGTTGTACTGGGCAGTACTGCAATGTGTTACTGTGTGAATGTGACAGGTCGTCGTTGCAAATGACAATTTGTTCTCAATCGACTTAACTGAATAAATAAAAGTTAAATAAATTAAAAGAAACTCAACTAAACGTCCACAATCAACAAAATATTACAATCAGGCTTTTTGACTAGGAGCCATGAAAAAATAGACTCTGTATACCTAACCCTAACCAAATTATTTTATGTGAAACTATCCCATTTAAATACTTTAAAGTGTATACTGCATTTTGACATGTGAATGTTGCAACTCTGTGTATGTATATACTTTACATAAAGTATATAATATAATATTTTAGCACTTTTTAAAGCATCTTTCTTATTGTGTTTTACAAAGACAATTATTAAATGCTGTATGTACAGTAATGGCAAAGTCAGTTTTTCCCAAGGTACCCTGAACAAAATGTAGATTTGCTTGTTTGACAGAGGCCTTTTATTATAAATTTATACAACAAAAAAGAGAAGTCCAACAACTGGTAGCAGAACTATATTGTGAGAAAGTAAAAGCTTTTCAAAACATGCTTCTAAATGCCTAACATTCCTTAAATACTAGCTGAAGGTAGTGACCTAAAAAAAAGAATAATAGCCATATCAATAAAACTAGATAACAAATGCTTTTTTCTAATTTCATCACACAGTTGGTCTCTTCCAAACTCCTAACATGTGTCTGTAAAAAAAGGAAGAAAAAAAGTTTTGTTGTTCAGGCTCTACATGTCTCGCATCAAATGCAAAACAAAGAGGTAAAGTGACTGGCCGCTAGGTCTGTCTCAGACACTCTGTGGGCGTCTGTGTGAGCAAGCTGTTGGCCCGGGCACAGAGTGCAGGCCAGAGATTTTCTGCCATTCAGAGGAAACGTGACCTCTGCTGAACACATAGCTGGTAAAACAACACTATGCTGTAAGAGGATGGACAATTTCGCTAAAGAAAAGGGCAAAAAGATAAGATGTGGCTTTTCTTAGCAACGTTATATGTAAACAGGACTGTGCTCATGAGGTTAAAGATTTTGAGGATCATAGAAACATAAATGAACAAAACACAATCATGTGTATAAGGTAAGACACATAAAATACAAAATAAACAACTAGAGTTAACTTTAAATTTTCAGGCTACAGCGGAACAGGAAAGTCTATCTGACCTAGAGACCATCACCTGAGAGGGCGCTCCATTGTCCCTGTCTATCCAGTATAGTGCAGGATCCTGTTACGCAGCCACAAAGTGGCGGTTAGGCTCCTGAAAGAGATAGCGCTCCTCGTGGGTCATTGACTGACACCCGACATCACCCAGGGCAACACACATTTAGGGGGCTCCAGGTGTCTAAAGAAACCTGACCATCACAGGCCTCCATCATACCAGTCAGGTACAGTACCTTCTCTCTTGCTACTGTTTCACACAAGCATACAATAAGATACTTTAAACAGTTTGCCCTGTTTGGCTACATTTTAGCATCTCTGAATTGACTAAACATTTGTTACTTCTCGACAGTAAAATGTGGTTAGCTTTTATTTAAAGGAGCATTAATTCCTTTTTTGACCACTTGGGTTCAGTAAAACAAGCTATATACACAAAATTCATTCATTCACATATTACTTTAAAAAGTCGCTGTTGTGAACCTATTAGCAAACAGTTGCCTATTTCTATTTTGCCACCTTACATACAATATTCACTCTCTTTTAGCTCTGTTTTTGGTCTTGACCGACTGCTGGGAAATATACAGTATCTGTCTCTTCAATGGCTAAATGCTCCACTATGTTCATAAGCAAGTCGCTAACTTTGTCTCTAATTTTGTGCTGAACAGGTAGCATACAGTGGGTTTCTCAAAGGTTTTTCATTAAAAAATGCTTCTGCGGCAGAGTGAACTGAAAGAGTTGTTGGTTGTAAAACCAAAACAATATGCTGAAAAATGCTAAAACACTTTGTTAGCTGAACTGCAGTCGGGTGATAGTTCTTTGTGGATTTAAAAATATTGATTAGTGCAGCTTTAAAGCCATTACTTCATTTGAATTTGACTGCGGCACCCCTCAGAGGTAGTCATCCAGTATCAGAAAACACTGAGGCAGACAGCAATGCAAAAAGATATCTGGATCTGACGGATGAATGGGCTGAAAGACAGAAACCACTTTTTACCTGTATTGTCTTTTTTTCTACAAATAACAGAATATGCAAATGAGATGCTACAATTACTTAAAAAAACAGTGGCTTTAAGTACAGTAACACAACCGCAGCCAAGATACACAAGCCATGTTCATGTAATTACCTCCTTAACTTCCAAAGCCATGTGCGTCATGGTTGAATCAGTCTTGTGTGATGAACCAGATAAATCCAAATAACTTTGAACTTCAATCCTCCAGGTACACAACTCAGGCAGTCACAGCCTATGATGGCTGATTTAGTAGCTGATGAGTTCTCCCATAGTGGAGCCTCTTTAAGTCAGCACAGATATTTTCACCAAGAATATACTGTTTCCTCTACTGCACAGGTTTGCATCGGTCAGTGATTCAAATACTGGCTCGGAGCAGGCCTGGTACCACAGCCTGAGACAAAGAGGCTGACGAGGAGGAGGAGGGTGAGGAGGAGGAGGAGGAGTGTGACACTGCTGCTTCCTGCTGGGCTGGTGTCCTTGCATTGTAGGTAATGAGGCAGTAATGAGCTACCTGGCTCTGGAAGCACCATGCTGGTTAAACATTCATGGAGCCCAGGCAGCAAACATTCATTCAGCGCTTCACCTGAGTGTTGAACAGCTACACTATGTGTTTAAGGAAGTGTGCGCGTGCGCGTGTGTGTGCGTGTGCGCGTGCGTGTGCGTGTGCGTGTGTGTGTGTGGTATGTAATACAAGGATGTAGTAATTCTATCCTCTCGGAGACCCGTCCTCACCCTCCTCCCCATAAAATTACAGCACAGGTATTCAATTACTGATCTTTGATTAGGCAGATGCATTTCCAACTAATTACTAACCGCTCATCAGAGCCACAACAATCCGACGAGTTTGGGATTAAACTATTGCAGAGTAATTTCAGACTGACAGTAAAGTGCTACTATCATTGTTATGCATTCTGTTGGTGCCATCTTCAACACAGAGAAGCTTTTAAATGAACGTCTATTCAAATGATTTTTCTGTAGGATGGTGGAACTGATTTTATATATGATATATATACATAACTACCACAAAATGTTATGTTTTTAAGAATTCCTGCCTTGTGAAAAAGTGCAATGGAGAGTTGACAGGAAATGTAGGAAGAGAGAACAGATAAAGATGAAAAAAAAGATGACATTTCTGGTTCATTTGCGACAGGCCCGCAGGCAGCGTAACATTCCCCTCTCATTTTGTCTCTTTAAAATGTAACACTGTGCTTCCTGTAAGAATCAACAAAGGTATCTTACGTTACTGCCTGAAGATTGGCCAAAACACACGGTGACACAAGAGAGCATCCTGGAAAAATCCTCATTAACATATAATGTAATCCATTATGCAAATCCTAACGGTTTTCTAGGATCTACTCAATCTTTAAAGAAGACCACTGTTCTCCTAATAAGCACCAACGATAAGCTGTGGTGGCCACATCCTATTGATTTACACATCACTCATTGAAAAACATAATTTTATGCAAACACCACATATCTCAACAATCCAGTATGACACGTTGGTTTAATTCATTGTATTAAAATATAAATGCTGTGGCAGCTTCTGCTTGTGTTTGCCATCCATCAATAAAGAATAAAAAATATTTCTAACGGAAAGTTTTACTTTAAGTAGTTACCTACTATTTGGATGTTTTACAGTATGACAAGTATCCCAACTCAAAACTAAATAAAAACGAACACTAAAAAGCTCTGATAATAAGGGACGCATTATTATTATTAGTTTTTTGTTTATACCTTTCTATTGTCTGCATATATGCCCCCCCCTTTGTCACTGAACAAATTAGCCAAAGTTCTGATAAAATGACTGTGCAGTATAATATGATACAACACATGACACATATAATAAAACAATATTTTAAATTGTATTTCTTTTTTAAAAGAGTAAAGAAGACTAACAATCTGAAAATTAGCTGTAAATTTGCAATACTTTCAGTATTGAGCACTAAGGACACAAGTTGGTCAATCCTCAAAAACTATTGAGGTTAGATAGCCAGCCCAATAAGATCACAATAAAACTGGTTCCTAGAGTATCTCCTTTTACCATTATTTCATGAATAGCCTCACTCCCCGTCACTTGGGTTTCAAAGTGATAATGTACTTGAGTAATTAAAAATGCTTGATAGTCTTCAAAATACACATTGTACAGTATTAACTCTCACACACGCAAGAACACACTTAAAAGTCGATGAATAATACAGTAGTAATACAGGCGATTGCAATCTTGTTTCTAAAGAGTGAAGGACCAGTGTCCTTGATTCACTACTTGTCCAAATAAATATTCACAGGCCCAATTAGTCCCAAACAACTAAACTTTCAACTAATCCTTTATTTATGTGAGTAAAGAGATTGCTGTCGACAGGGCAGGACTCTGAAGGCCAAAACGAGCTGTTAGGCTATTGGTTTCAGAAGTGGTACAGCATCACAAAACTAGCTGTTTTAGTGATTTGTGCGTGCAGAAGGAATTTTAAGAGATTACATATCTGCTAGCAGGATAGGTCATTCACGTGTGAAAATAAAAAAGAATATGTATATATTTTTTTATTTTAAGCATGTACAGTAGACTAATTAAATCTTACCTTTGGATCCATTTCTTAGTTCTTTGTGCAAATCAGAAAAGCTCTCTGCCAAGGTTCTGTGTTTTGTCTGAGTCTTGCCGAGCAGCTGATGCGACTAGAGGATGTGGGGACAGAGGGCTGTATTGTATATTCTACCTGTATTTATGACCATCCCATAATGCAGCAGCCTCAGCATGTCCTCGTAGTGTCCTACTTTTCTGCAGCTTTCATTTTCAGGTTGGCCTTATTCACTTGCACAGGTACAGCATAGGACTGAAAGCTTCAACAACAGTCACAGACAAGATGCCACTCTCGATTGGGAAATGTAAGTGTTATAAGTTTAATTTAAAACCAAAATTGTGGCATATGCTTACCAGCATATCACACTGCTGAGTTTTTTGTAAATAGGCCATGTCCATGCAACATGCTGCATTAGCGAGTACATTTACTCTGTACTAGTACTGCCTAGTACTGAGTATTTCCTTACTTCTACTCCACTACATTTTAAAGAGATATCTTGTGCTTTTTTTTCAACAATTTTATGGCAACTTTTCAGAAACATAAAAAACACATGATAATTATAAAATAAATGTATAATATTTACTTAAACCAGTGGCTTGTAACATTTTTTGGGCTTGTGGCGCCTTACTAAAGGAAGTGTATATTTTGAGTTCCTTGTCATAGTTGTATATGAGTTAAAAAGGGGGATTTCCATTCTAAACTTTTTAAATTGTTTCATTTAGATGAATGCTAGAGCCCCAAAAAAGTAAGATTATGAAATAAAAAAAAATAATAATAACAAAGATACTGTGACTATAATATGTCTGGACAACACTTTTACTTAAGTAGGATGTTGAATTCATGACTTTTACTAAAAGATCTCCGTACTTCTTCCACCCCTTACCATGGGGATAATACCTGTGTTTCTGAATGTTACTAATTTACAGGAAGTCTTGTATACTTTTCACTTTATGCTGACCATTTTACTAAGCATAGCATCATGTTTTGTATGTTTTAGGTATGTTTTAAGTTCTATGTAGCCACTGGGTTTCAGTTCATTTTAGTTTGCAGTTACTAGAAACTTGTTTGAGATACTGTAGTTAGCCCAGAGTCCAGTGTCAGAGGAGCAGCAGGCCTGAACTGTACACTGAAGTCAAAGCCTCATAAAGTCTGAGTGTGGTGTTCTCAGACATGCTACAGGAAGTAATACTGTTATTAGACAATAGTACCACATCTTAAATAAATCCATTCCTCTGATGGGGCTTCTGGGAAGAGATCAAATAGGCTTTGGTAAGTGTAATTACCACTATGATTGTTGTGTATGTGAATATAAACACACACACACACAACTATGAAGTAAAGACAACAGCAACCTTGATAGTCTTGTGGCTATTTGACAACACCAGAAGGGTGAGAGCACAACCTGCTGTCGGCTGCAGGCTATAACAGTTAATCAGCTATAGTGAACCACAGGGCTAATAGCTGAAAGCTGTACCTTACATCATCCTCCCTTTGGTCATATCAAATATTTGTTTCATTTCATAATTACAGCTGTTAATCTCTACTATATAACATTAGTGTGGTCACAGGATTAGTGTAAGGGTCCTGAAACACATCCTCTCTGTTTGCTTTACCTTTTGGTCATCAATAAATTAAGCTTAAGCTTACTGTTGTACTTATTGTAAGGACGTCTGGATTAAAACATAAACTGAGAGCCTTTATTAAGGGAGCAATGGGAGATTAATACAGTTTGATTCATCTCTACTGGACATATTTTTATTTGTAATTTAATTAATTACACTAATTTAAATAAAGAATATTCGGCTTTGCTGATGATCCTCAGCATCTTGGGCGCCCAGCTGCACTGTGAGTGGATGCTGTCCGCCTGTCAGGTGGCTCTCATGACATCGGGATGATATTATGGGATAATCCTGATGACAACTGAGCTGCTCCAAGCTGGACATTCATGTCAGGGTAAGTAACAGCTCCATGATGGATCATCTTTTAACATTTGTCATATTGCATTTTAAACAAAACTGTCCTTCTATATAGTGATGCAAGGGGCTAATATTGAACCAAGATGTAATCTGGAATGCACAAATTTGATCAGCTGACTACAAAGACCTTTTATGGACGTCCTCTGTTGAAATGCCAGGTAAAATGCTCCCTATTAGCCTTTTCTCAGAGATATGTTAATAAATGGGGTTCCGCCACATGTTTTCATTACTCCATCCATAAAAAAAAGATCTGAAACAACACAGATATGATTTCTGTTCAAATTCAAGAGCTTATGGATTTTGTAAATGCATTCTTATTTTCTCTAAATTCCTCACTGAGGAACCATAGGTTCAGGTCAAACATGAAATGTTTCAACAAACAAATCAATCAAGTTGGTGCACACACTGAGCTATCTTTACATTTGTATTTGTCTTCACATACATTTACATTGCGATTTTCTTAAAAAAATGGTTTAAAGTCTTTTAGGCATGTTGACATGTGCTCACCTTTGTTACCCCTCAGGCCTGCTGTACTTAACCTTAGACCAGCTAGATACACAAAGGTGTTTTTAAGGGAGTGGCTAAGGCTGTTAATTGTAAACAAGTTGTGTCTTTACAACTCTTAACTGCCACATTTAAAAGATGTTTGCTGTTTGTTTCAGGTCTTTTAGTTGGCCTTCTGGCAATTGACTGTATTGGCAGGAAGAAGAGCATGTGTCATGTGAGTTTGTGTGCTATTTTGTCATACTGGCACCACAGCGAACCTCAGGGCTGACCTCTTAACACTCTGTGTCTGTCTTTCTGTCTACGCAGGACAGCTATTACAATCTGCATCTTTATTGCCAGAGCCTTCATCTATGCAGGATTCCAAGTTGCTTATGTGTACACAGCAGCGGTAGGTCTACATACCATTTTAGAACTTTAACATTTGTTTTTGAAATGTCATTTGAACTTGACAAAAATGCTCTCTCCTCTCATTAGGTGTTCCCTACAGAAAGCAATGGGGATTTCAAGTGCAATATCCAGGATGGATGTCGTGATTACCCCCTTGGTAGCACAGGTATGCAGAAGTGAACCTCTCTGTTGGTACTTTCCAAAGAAACTCGTTCAAAATTAGTTCCAGCACCAGTTTGATATCAGAGACTCCTTCAGGCTGTATGTTTCTCCACTTGGCTTCTCACATTTTGTGTTTTGGCTCTAGGTGTTGCTCAGGACGTCAATGTTTGGGGCCCTGTCGTTTTACTGTGGCCTTAGTCTGCTGGGAGGTGCTGCATCCTTGATCCTGCCCATTGAGACGTTAGGCAGAGCTATGCAGGAGTCCAGTCTTGGATCAGGAGGCCTGAGGGCAGACCACCACCACAACCAGCCAGTCAAACGATACAACACATTCCTCTGACCAGATATAAATCAACTGGAAAGAATGAAAAAAATGGAAAAGAAAGGATATTTTGTCAACTCCCAGGCTGCTGCAGATGCCACGGTTGCCAGTTACTGTGGATTGAATCCTGCGAGCGATGATGGGTCGAGAACAACCAGGGACAATGTCATTACAGGCAAGGAGTAATAATTGAGGGTAGGCCTACTTCCCATAGGCATTTTCAACTGGGCTCCTCTGTTGCATCCCTGTATTGAGAGGGGAAGCACACTTGTGGTTGGACTGGTTTGTTTAGGCCCAGACGTATAGTTTGACATGCTTTTATTTAATCGAAAAAGTCAAATATCTTTGACTGTCTCATATAGTCTTCTCATTTACAGTTCAATCAGGAGAGACTTGTTTGCAGATATGCAAAGGTTTATTGTACAGCATAATAAAATGTACAGAGTCTTGGAGTCTTGGAGATTAGACTCCGTCGTTTATACTAATAGGGTATTTTAGGGGTTTTAAGGGTTTTTATAGGGGTAGAGAACCATCATATCCCCCCAATGGAATCCAGAGAGCGGTGGTGGCGGAGAAGGAGCCCGAAGACCAGACCGAAGGCGTCCGGAGCGGTCAGCCGGAGAAGACGATGACTGGAGGTGGAAGGGGAGGTGGAGGGTTGTACGCTTTGCCTGAAACAACAGCTGATAGCACAGGGAGAGAAACAGATTTAAAGCAGGGTTGTGACGCTGTGATTGGCCCTTGGAATTCATGGCCGATTCTGATTGGTTTAACAGGAAGGTGAACTCCTCCAACAGCTGATTCGATTTATTGATTAAGAGTTAGGTCATCCTGAAAGAATTTACGCTGAGCTACATTTTGGTCCACATAAAGTCCTAAAAAAAAAGGAAAAAGTTCCTTAGCCATCATAGACTTTAGCAAATCAAGCAAAACAATGATTACATTTTTAAAAGCAGGCTACACAGAGCCACCTCACAGCAACCTGTTTCACAGCCTGGATATGAAAACCCTCAGCTTCCGTGAGAAGCTGATGTAAGTCTCAAAGTCGGAAAATCTTCCAAATTCTGCTCTGAGCTTTTTCGTTTTGCACACAAGTAGATGGATAAAAATGTATTGTGAACCTAAATTGATTTGCAGGCCGGATAAAAAATTGTGAGGGGCCGCGGGCCTTGAGTTTCACACGTGATCTAGGCCATGAGAAGCAACATAGGGGCATTATGGACATTGATGATTCACTGTACAGGCTCTGCTTGGAGCTACTGTACACATTTTAATAAGCCTTGTCCTCAAGACACAGAGACATTTATAATATACATCTTGTATTTATTTATGATGTGCCTTTTGCTAATTTAAGTTGTTTAATGTGCTTTAGGCTCTGTTTTATTTTGCCAGTGAATCTTAGTGTAGTTATTTACACAATAAAAGATGGTTCTATTATTATGGTAGGAGCTGCAACGATTACTTATTAATCGATTAGTGGATTATCAGAAAACTAATCTGCAATTATGATAAAATCCGGATATTCTTCTCAAATGTGAAAATTAAGCTTTTTTTGTTTAAATATTATAGTAAATTGAATATGTTGGGGATAACAGTTTGGGGGTTTGGTTGAACAAAAGACATTTGCTGATAGGATTTAAGAAGATTTTGAGGAGCATGTTTTTCTAATGTTGTAGACCAATAATTAATCACGAATGTAATGAGAATATGAATCGACTATGAAAATAAACGTGAGTTGGTGCCCTCCTCAACATTATGTCAACCTCACTGCGTTTCATAACATAAGCAGAATATTATTTCATCATTTGTATTTGGGAGTTCCTAGTCTGACCAGTCACCTTGACAACATTGGCCCAATGACAGCGCACACGCGAACTAGGCCAGCCAATCACAGGCATCCGGCGAAGCTGCATGTCATTTCTGCCCGCTTGCAACCTGCACCGTGTTTTGTTTGTCTGTCTGCGCAGCAGTGATGAAATCGCGGGGTCTGCTGCTAGATCGGTACAAACGGAGGAAATCTCTCATGACTTCCCGCTCATGAGGACTCCGGTAACCGCAGAGGACGCACGGAGCAGGACTGAACGGGAGCATCGCCGGGGCTCTGGAGTCAGGTGCTGCTGGGTGAGAGTCTGACTAGGCATTTTCTCCCCGGTGACAGAGACAATCTCAGCGGCGCATCTTCCCACATCCTCCTCCCCTCCCTTCTCCTCTCCTCCGCTGCCCTCCAAGGCTGCAGCCCACCGACCATGGCCCTGGTGACTCTGCAGCGCTCTCCCACCCCAAGTGCAGCATCCTCGGCCAGCACGACCAACAGCAGTGCGGGGGAGGTGAGTGGAAAAGCCGGGGCTCGGTCTTTGTGTGCGCGGTAACGAGGAAACGCCGAGAATGCGCCTGCAGGAGCCCGTATCAATCCAGGCTGTGTGTGGCGTTTAATATCCTGCAGGAAGGGTTAACCTTACTTCCGTCATTGCTGCGTGTGTTATAAACTTGATATGTTGTTGCACTGTGACCAGCTAGAGAGTTGTTTGTGGCTTCTGTGGCAGCGGATTTGTAAAGAAAATCCAGCAGGGGGAGGGGGAGGCTACTGGGTTTAGCTGTCAGAACAAAGTGGTCATTTTGCTGCTGCACAAACATTTACTGCGTTGCACTCAGGTTGTTCTCCCTCCTTGTTATTGGCCTTTTATGTAGTTATGCAGCATCAATGTTGGGAAGGAGACTTTAAAGGGGAATGACATCATTTTTAGAATCATGCTCAGTGTGTGCCCCAGGACACTTCAGTCAAGTGTCCATGGACTTGCGTAAAGAAAACACTTGCCACTGAGGTATATAACCAAGTTATATGAGATGCAATACCTTACAGAAAAATCTTATCAGTCAGTATTCAATATTTCACATATTTTCTTTTTGAAACTTACAAAAGTGCAAGTCAGGAGAAGTAACATTGACTTTGAGGAGTTTGAGGTTGTGAATGAGACCGGTGCCAGATTTGACATCCCACTAAAATCATAAACTTTAGTGCTCCAGTTTCTAGTTTTAGGACATTGGATTACATGCTCTGAAGTGGGCTGACCAAACTGAGGCACAACATTGACATTCTTCCTCTGGTGAGAAGATGGGTTTCTAATATCACGTTTTGTATCACTGCTCACTATTTCACAAAAAAGTCAGTCAGCAGGAAAGAAAAGTGGATTTTTTTTTGCTAAACTTATTCTGTTTGAGGCCTGATGAGATCACAACACTGACGGGGCAGGACCAGCAGTTGGTGCTGGCGCACTTTATTCCAATTGCATGGTCCTCGTCATCCATTGGTGCTAATGTACCATCTCACATCTTAAAAATCAACCTAAACAGAAATGTATCCTGTCAGTTCATGAAAGCATTCTGCCCATGTGGCTCTGCAGCTCAGTCTCTCACTACAGCCAACAAATCTTTTTGCCTATGTAATGATGTATAATGCTCACAATGAATGTCGGCCTCCAGATGACCCAAACAACAGTAACGTGCCGTGGCCTCTGTTCACTAATCCAGTCTGGGACTCGACAAGAACAGCTCTGTGGTTCTGTTGGACTGCAGCTACAAACATTAGATTCACGAAGAAGGTTGTTTTTTAAGAACAAGAAGAAAATGTCAAATCCTCTTCTCAGTTTTTCCTCGACATTCATTTGACACTGCAGTTAGAAAACGTCATACTTTTGCAGTCTTTTATGTTCTCTGCCTTGTTTTTGTCTTTCAGGATTTTGGAAGTGATGATGAGCGGAAAAATAATCAGAGGTAAGATCTTTGTTTAATAAGCTGTGTATTTGAAGTTCTTGCAGAGATGTCAACTAATTTACAAATAATACAAAAACGTCTTGTATTTCTGATTTGTTGAGTGTATTTTTTTGTGCTGTCTTTGTGTTCAGTGGGCCTTCAGAGTTTTTTGCCTGAGGAAGACCCACCAGGGTCGAAACGTTGCAGCACAATAAACGTATGGGAGAATTGGCAGAGTGCGGGCACCTCATTCTTTTAGTGGGCCTTCTGACCCTGAATGAGCCTGCTCGGTAAGAGCAACAAGGGAAGATACCAGCAGACAGTAATGTCTCAAGCTGTAATTTTCAAGCTCTAGTTAATTTGAGATTGGTGGTACCACTATGAGTATGAGTGAAAACAACTGTAACATTTTAACCAGTCTTCAGTTTATTTCTTATTGAACATTTCAGGCTGTAACTGTTTAAGCTGAAACCCCCCAAAACAATGTTTACGGAGTTATAGTGACAGTAAGTTTTGGAATCGGAAATAAAATTTCACTGAAAAATAAAACTGCATATTTTGATATTTTTTGCATTCTGATTTGTATTTACAATCTTCTGCTTTTTTTCTTCATGTCACTTTTTTCAAAGTTTCAGCTGAAAAAAAAGATTAAAACAGTCCAAAAATAAAACGGTCAAAAAATATCCAAATAAAATCATTTAAATGCCTTGTTTTATTTTTCAGTGGAACTTCTTCCAGTGCCATGTTTCCTTTTTCAATGCCAAATTTTATTTTCCATGCCAAAACTTACTGTAACTGTTCTAGCTCAATAAACTTTTTTTTTTCCTTTCTTTTTTAGTACATTTACATATTAATCTGGCTTTTAGTTATATGTAAAACACTTTGTAAGTGTTCCACAATATAAAATGGTATTGCTTTGTAAAGCTGGAAGTATACAGTCCAGATGGAAACCTTTTGCTTAGTTAATAAAAGGATGACATTATGAAATACAGTACTTTAAATTAGTTTCTAGATTAGATTTTCAACTGCTGAATTATTTGGTCGTGTTTCTGCCAAATGCTTGTTGCATTGATTCTATAATGGCTGAAATGGTTTTACAACTGGTACAAGGGTTTAAACAAAACGCACAAGTTTGGCAAGGACATTTACACTGTCAACGAATCATGCTGCCTTGATTATAGAGAACTATTTTGGCAGGTGATGATGAGCTACTTGTCTTGTCCTCCATCCTGAAGATTCGGAAGTATAAGTTAGGCAGTTTATTTTCTGTAATGGAACAAAGTTGTTAAGAACAACCTGCTGGAAGTACAGTTCATTTAACGTGACCGTTTTTTTTTTTTTTGTTTCCTCTACTTAGTTACATAACAGTAGTTATGTACTCATAAATTGGTCACTCACAAAGCTTTTCTTTGATGTGTGTGTGTGTGTGTGTGTGTGTGTGTGTGTGTGTGTCAGTTGAAACAGTCATGGCTTGTCTCTAGTGTCTACATGAGTAAAATGTTTCTGTGGCTCAGTTATTCATCAGCGTCGAGTCTTCATTTAGGATTCTGCATGTCAGACTTGAGATTGACGCCAAGTAACATTTCCACCGCCTCCCAGTGCTTGCATGAATGATGGTATTGTGGCAGAGTGTTGCGTAGGGAGAGCTGATCGCCGAAGCACGTGCTGTAAAGAGGAGATGGTGAACAGAGACGGAGAGGACAGGGCAGCACAGACGAGGTGACTTTAGGACCGAGAAAGCTGTGGAAGGAAAGGAGGAAGGACTTGCTGAGAGAAGTTAAACTGCTAGGAGAGGGCTGCAGTCCCCTGACCATGGAGCGGAATATGCAGGTGTAGAAGATGGATGGGAGAATGTAGATAAGAGGAGACTAAATTGGAGTTTTTACTGAGGATACTGTAAACGGTCCACTAACTACTAGCAGGATGCATCTGGTTGTGAAGCCTTCACATAAAGCCATGCTCACCGTGCTGCCTCACTTTGTGGAGAAAGCTGCTCTGACTCGGAGGGAGATCTGTCGCATGTAAGTTCTCACAGCGATCCAAACAAAAAGCCGATATCCGACATGATGGTAGACAATTTTGAGAATAACTCAACACTTAGTGGGAGAATGGGATGTTTAGAGCTGGCGGTCAGAGTTAAATAAATGATGCCACTGTGTGATTAGTTTTATTTAGCAGCGAGTCATCCATATTTTAAAGCTTTTATTGTGAGAGGTTTTATTATTTTGAACTCCATCAATGCTTCAAGAGTTATGATTTATTTTTTTAAATAATAGACTTTTGATGGTGCTTTGTCAAGAGTTTGAAGTTGTTACTTTGAAATCAACAAGCCTTTCTCAAGTGTAGCTTACATTTGTTATTAAGATTATTAGCTCACATAATGCTTCATGATTAATTTGCTGTGGTCTCCAAATCATACGTCTTCTAAATAACTTTTTTTTTTTTTTAAGCAGGGGAGATGAAAACAAAAGACCTTGTGATGGTCCCACTCAGTAATACCAGGCTTTGTGTGTGTGTGTGTGTGTGTGTGTGTGTGTGTGTGTGTGTGTGTGTGTGTGTGTGTGTGTGTGTGTGTGTGTGTGTGTGTGTGTGTGTGTGTGTGTGTGTGTGTGTGTGTGTGTGTGTGTGTTGGTTGAGCAGGGGATGAGACTGCGGTTAAACAAAGCTGCACTCTGTTCTGTGTGAGAAAAGACGCTAAAGCTCTCCTCCTGCTTCACTGCAGCCCTCATAACAAAGTCATGGCCCAGAAGGTGTTGCAACACAGGTCGGACAGGAGAGGAAGTTTTAAAGCCCGAGCACATATGGATAGTCGTGGTGTAACGCTTGATTCACTGTAGGTCAGCGAACCCAATCAAGTAAAGTCCGTTAATCATGTCGTAAAGTCCGTTAATCATGCTGTAAAAACGCAGGGCTGTATAAGTCACTGCATCAGGACTCTGCTGACTTTCAGCTGCTGATGAGCCCTCTGTCCTGCTCGCTAAACCAATGAGGACTTAATAAGTATGCAGCATACAGCTGGCTGCTCACTGTACGAACACTAGTATCCTGACAGCAGACATTTCATGGTCCCGTGTCAACTTTGTTCATTGCAGTTCTTGAACACACCACATGATTTAAAGCAGGATTTCACCTCCAGTTTTGCCCTGATGACAACAGAAAATGAATCCGTAAAGTCTGATGATTGATTCATTGTTAAAGTCCTAACATGTATTGGTGTTAGCTTCTTAGTGTAGCTCTTCTTTGTCTTATGTGATAGTAAATTGAATATATTTTGGTTTGGGGCTAATAGTCGAACAATACAAGCAATTGATAGCCATTTTTCACTAGTTTCTGACAATATATAGACTAAATGATAAATCAATTAATCAAGAAAATAATCTGCAGATTTCTTTCCAAACTTTTTTTATTTAGCAGTTTAAGACACACACCAATAACAATGATTCAATTGTTGTCAAATTTGTTGTTAAATTTAACAATTATAAAGCCAAAGGATGCATTATACAAGTATTCACTTTACGTTCAGCCAGTAAGTTTAAAAAAAAAAAAAAACTCTGCAGGAAAAGAAATAATCACAGCATATCAACCTAACCCACCTAAATTCTTTCATTTTCACTCCTATTTTCATGATGATGTGAAATATTGCAAAACATAAAATGTGTTTTCATTTTAAGCTGCAAAGTAGGCTACTTACTAAGAGCCCGGGGTGGTCAAAAATGTTAGGGTTTTTTCACAGCATGTCAAATCTTCTCTTAAAGTAGGGTGTTAATTAAGTCGTCCAGCCACATTTTAATGGTTAGGATTGGACAGTAGTTTTCTTCTAATGTGTGAGAATAAATTGTTTTGCCAATGAGGGAATAGGAAAGAAAAAGGTTGATTTACATGAGTTTAGGATGATTAGTAAAGGATCTGGGTCTAGATTAGAGGTAATGACTGTAGTTGCTTCTTAAGACATCAGTCTTCGGTCACATATGGAAGAAATGCTCCGATAGCTTTTGTGTAGTTTTATTTAGGTGAAGTGGAGAAATTAATTAAACTGTGTCTGGCATTGTTTCCATTTGTCTTCTTCCCATTTCAGTCTAAAGCAAAATGGGATGTGGAGATATGGGGTCATTGGGTGTTTGAGTGTTGTTAAAACAACACTGTAACGCAAACTAAAGGGTTGTGCAAGCCATGAGGATGAGGCTGCCCAGCAAGAGAATGAGTGGTTTGGGAGTGCATGCCTTTTGTACCCTTGGCCACTCCTAACTTGGGTGAAATTGGGGCTCAACATTTCAAGCTGAAGTTCAGGATGTCCTCACCTTGCTTGTGTTTGAATCGTAGGGTTAGAATGAAGCACAAGGAAGAGTGGTTAAACTGGTAAAACATTATCATTGAGTACACTGTACTGTAAAAAATACAGTTCAATAGCCCTGAGTGTATTTTCCCACATCTGCTTTTTTCAGCCTCAGTGAGAGCTTCTTCATGGTCAAAGGAGCCGCCCTCTTCCTCCAACAGGGCGGCAGCACACAAGGACCAAAGACCCCGACCCACCACAAACTTGCAGGTAGGAACAAACATGCACAGATTAAACTTAGTTTCCTGTTCTTTTTGCCCATACTCTCTGCACAAATGAGCTCTGGACAAAAAGGAGAATTGTATTTGCTGAGGTGGCTTTTCTCTCTGTGGGTTTGTCTGTGTTTATTCTAAAATGTGTGAGGAGCCCTTACCTAGCTGAGTCTGACCTGCAGTTAAACACAAGGGATGCTCACAAATCAGTTCAAACAAGATCAAGTCTCAAGCTTAAAGCTATTTCAAAGACATATACAGTATCTGTTCTTTAACGTTTTTAATACTGGGCACTTGACATTATTTATTACATGCTGCTGCTGATGTTTGTCTGCACATCAAAGTGATGTTAAAATGCAGCATAATCATGCACAATCTAAAAATAGAAGTGTTCTAAGTGTTTTAACGCCCATCAATGGGGTTCTTTAATAGATGCTCACTGTTTTATAAGTTTCTAATATGATGTCCTTGTTGAGCCTTTAGTCATTTGAGGACAAATGTGGGACAAGTCGAAAGAAGACACTCTTTGCACATGACTCAGGTGTTACTCGCTAAAACTTTAGCTTTGCACAGCTCGAAGTTTGCAGGGCTTAGATTTGTATTCATTGAGAGAAATTCACAAGCATATTTCCTCCCACTGGAGACGAAAACCAACAATGAATGTACAATAGAAGAAGCTGAATGATCAGTTTGTAAAACTTTAGACCTTAACATTTTAGAAATTTGAGGGCTTAGATTTGTATTCATTGAGAGAAATTCACAAGCATATTTCCTCCCACTGGAGACGAAAACCAACAATGAATGTACAATAGAAGAAGCTGAATGATCAGTTTGTAGTTGACCTTAAGTTTTATTTATTTTTAGAAATTCCAGAAAGCGTGTCTCTGCGGTGAAGCCTGTCAGTGATTAAAGTGTGCATTGTTTTCTCTGTATGGTTAAGTCTGAACTTGGTAATATTTTTCAGCTTGTTAAAGGCAGTTTCAGTTACTTACAGCAGTGGTGGGAAATCATTTCTCTATCAGGATCGTTTGTGAGCAGAGTCCAGTTTAGACATCCAGACTGTGATGATGACCTTAATTGGTCTCATCATACATGTCACAAAAAGAATGAACTAAACTAATGTTCTTATTGAATTGCTGTACATTCATTCAGTTTCCTAAAAAAAAAAGTCTGAAAGCGTGTTTTACTTTCAGGTGATTTACCTCAACACCTGCAGGTCATGTTTAAGATCCTCCGGTCTGAAGATCGCATTAAGCTGGTCAGTAAACCCCCACTTCATCACTCAGATTTTTTGATTCTGAAAGTATTTGATTCAATATATAAGTGTTGATCCTCTTACTTATTTTCAAGTTAAAACCATTTTAGAAATGTTTTGTTTACTGAGAGTCTGTTTGATCTCAGGTTTGTTGGTTATCACATATGTTTTTGTACAATTGTAACATGACAACACCAGTAAATACTGTATATTTCTTGCCTGCTCTCCTTTTGTTCCACAGGCTGTACGGTTGGAGAGCGGATGGTCGGACCGGGTGCGCTACATGGTCGTCATCTATACCAACGGCCATCAAGACACAGAGGAAAATATCGTTGTGGGAATGGACTTCACAGACAAGGACAGGTAATTCATCTCCCAGCAGCCTTACATTTAGTGCAGTTTAATCTGATTATCAAATCAGTTAAAACATTATTCTTAAATCTTTGTGATCTACAGTAAAAAATGCTCTATTGGGATGGTGCTGCCACTGTGGAGTGATACCAACATACATTTAGATGGAGATGGGTAAGTGTAAGTTTGTCCTTTCCTAAAAGATAGAATACTTAAATTAGCTGGGTGATATAATGCACACAACTGTCACCTCTTTCTTTTAAAATGCACACTTTCTATCACAGTTTCTAATGTATATTTCTGCTCATATTCAGGTGGGCATCCAGCTGCATGTTCTGGTTGTCCCCTGCCTTTTAGGTTTTACTGCTTACCAGTGGCAGAGGAGTGAATTACATGCATTTTTCTCTGTGTGTGGGAACAGTTCTTGCTGACCTGTTAACATTGTCTCTGTATGCTGGAGGAATGTTCCACTGGTTGGTGTCCTGAATAGTCCCCATGAACAAGCCGTGTCCAGTCTGTGTTTACATCTCCTAATCACTCTTCATCTCCACCCAGACTCAAATTGATCTTCCTTCTCCTCCTCTTCCTCATCAGAGGCTTCAGTGTGAACACGGCAGGGCGGTCACATGTCTTTAAGCCTGTATCTGTGCAGGCCATGTGGTGAGTGAAGTGTGTGTGTGTGTGTGTGTGTGTGTGTGTGTGTGTGTGTGTGTGTGTGTGTGTGTGTGTGTGTGTGTGTGTGTGTGTGTGTGTGTGTGTGTGTGTGTGTGTGTGTGTGTGTGTGTGTGTGTGTGTGTGTGTTCTTAACATTAGGTAGATCCAAACATGTGTGACAGACCTCAAGGCATGTTGTCTAAGTTAATTTTGAGTTTTCAGATTTTGAATACCCATTTTTAGGCCTGTTTGCAGTGTGAAGGTACAGAATGCTGTAGAGGCGAGATTAGCCTAGTTAGCTCAATAATGGGATTAAGTAGCAGCTCCACAAAAAGGTAATAAATAACTGTTAGACTTTGTCCAACACTGAGGCTTTGTTTTCGTTAACCAAGTGTTAATGTTTTTATATATATATATATATATATATATATATATATATATACGTACAAAATGCCACTAATTGTTTGTCATGTAAAAAAGATACATGCATGGATCTGCTTTTTCTGTCATCCCTGTACGTGCATGTAAATAAGAGGATTTCTTTGTTGCTTGAATTTGGGACTTTATAAATATGTAAATGACAACATGTAAACTTAGCTATTTTATCCAGCATTAAGTAAAAGTACCATTACCCCTAGAAGCATTCAACCTCACACATCTACCAAAATAAAATCTATTAAAATTTTAGAAAAATGGTAATCTTATTGGTTTGGTAAAACAACACTTATAGTATAGAGCATGTGATCATAATTTTCCACTATGGTGCACATCACTGTGATGATTAATTGGGCCGACACCACACTTCTAACTTCCTCTAAGTCTTGCTCTATCCACATGCCACCTGCTGGTCACTTATCAGAATGACCAATAAACAAGTCTTATTTGCTCTGATTTTTGACAGCAAATCCTTTGCTCTGTCTCTGCAGGTCTGCCCTGCAGGTCCTCCACAAGGCATGCGAGGTGTCACGCCGGTTCAACTACTTCCAAGGGGGCATTGCTCTCACGTGGATGGCCTTCTATGAGAGCTGCATCACCTCAGAGCAAAGCTGTGTCAATGAGTGGAATGCTATGAGTGACCTGGAGACCACCCGGCCCGACTCACCCTCCATGTTCGTCGACCGGTGAGTGCCTACAGGTTGCTTTGTGTGACGTGACCGTTTTAAGTTATGAGGAAATTGAATTCCCAATACTTGCACCTGATGTTATTATCTCTCATGCTGGAAGAGGATTTCAAACAGCATCGGTCTCACGTGGCCAAACAAACGTGCTGCTGCTGATTCCTGTTGTGTGTACATCCTTAGTCATGGAATGGATTTCAATGCTTTGGGTACCAGCTGTTGTCCCTTTGTCTTCAGCTGTGGGAACATGTTACATTGTTATGCTAATTTTCATTCAGACAGTAGCACTGATGTATTGACTCATTATGTGCAGGCCAACTGAGCGAGAGAGAACAGAGTGTCTCATTAAAGCCAAGCTACGCAGCATCATGACGTTTCAAGACCTGGAGAACATCACCTCGAAGGAGGTATGTGCCAAATCAACACCTCCGCAATGTGTGTGATTGGTCCAGATCTTTCTATAATACTGTACTTTTAGAAAAAGATGCATCTGATTTTTATGTTTTATTAATTTTACTATCCAATCCTGTAAGTTTAAAACAAAAGTACCACCATATAGACTTATTGTTGGAAATACTTGTACAGGTAAGTAGAACCAGGTAGTGGAGCTTTATTCTGCAAAAAAAAGATCCAGTATGTTTTTATTTTGTTTTTTTTAGCGCTTCTCTGTGTATCGCTGTTGTTTTAGGAAAGTAAAGTGTTTTATCCTCGTCCACAGATCCGTAACGACCTGGAGCAGCATATGAGCTGTAACCTCAAAGAGTACAAAGAGTTCATCGACAATGAGATGCTTTTGATCCTGGGTCAGATGGACAAGCCCACGCTTATCTTTGACCATGTGTACTTGGTGAGGATGTGTTTATTTTATTCTATGCTACCTGTACCTGTTTTTATATTATTCTATAAAAAATGTTTTAAAAAGAAGAAAAAACTTTTGTGCTCCACGCTGATGCCCACATACTGTCACACACTGTGGTTTATACTTTGGATGATGATGATGACGATGATGATGATGTTGACAATGATGATGATGAATACTTTTATTTTGGTTAACATACATGAAAGAAAGAATTATTTCCCACAATTTGCCACCGTAGCTAACCGAAAAAGGCCAAGGCTTATTTTTGCCTATCCTATAATCCCCATAGAATCACTCAGAAATCCAACAAAACTAAATGAAACTAAATACTTGAGTACAATCCTAGTATTTTTACATTTTAATCAAATTACTTCATAACCTTTAATCCATTTTAGATTAAAGTTTTTTTGAAACTCAGCAGAGACATACACATTTTCAACTCATCATTAAGTTAATTCCATAATTTAACCCCGAAAACTGAAACGCCTCTATATTTGACATTAATAAGTGTCTGTCTTTTTGCCCCTGTAGGGCTCGGAGTGGAATGCTTCTAACCTGGAAGAACTACGTGACTGCGGGTGAGCTTTACACCAACAAACCTTTTTATCTTGATTTAATCCTAAATGTTTTATTCTCATACAAAATGAAATAAAAGCTATACATGTATAATTTGACCAAAGTTTCTATTATCTGTACATTTTTGGGAGGCGAATAGTAAAATGACAGTAACAGGTTATTGTTTTGGTTGCAGGGTGGGTTACATCCTGAATGTTACCAGAGAGATTGACAACTTCTTCCCGGGGATGTTTTCTTATCACAACATCCGGGTATTCGATGAGGATGCCACCGACCTACTGGCCCATTGGAACGACACCTACAACTTTATTGTCAAAGCCAAGTAAGACCTTACATGCAAAAGGATACCAGTGGGCTGGGAAACATTCTACAGATTATAAACTAAAACGCCAGACTACAAGAAGTGTAGAAACAACAGTCAACAGCACTTTGCTAAAAATAGATGTGGTTTTTAGTCATCATTTTTAAGTCATCTTTGACTGGCTTACATCATGTATTCTCCCCAAATAGTGGGGCCATGACTACACAGGACACATTTCTCTCCCGCCCAAATGCATGGCACAGCTGTGAGTAACATGGAGAGAGAGAACTAAAATGCTGCAATCAGTCTGGTTGCTATGCAATTTTGTAAGCATGTTAACCTGAAGTAAAAAAAAAGTGTTGGAGAAAATGGAGAAGCTAAAGTGTAAACGTGTGGAGTGCTCATCCTGAAAACCATCAAATCCAAACATGAACAGGTTTAACAGAATCTTTAAATTACTACACTGTCCTAACTATCACCAACTAGATCCATATATTATAAAGGGATGTAACTAAATTATTTTCTGTCAAATAGGAAGAACAATTCCAAGTGCCTGGTGCACTGTAAGATGGGGGTGAGCCGGTCTGCCTCTACAGTTATTGCCTATGCAATGAAGGAGCATGGCTGGTCTCTGGAGAAAGCCTACAACTTTGTCAAGCAGAAACGGAGTATAGCTCAGCCAAACGCTGGTTTCATGAGACAGCTGGCAGAGTACGAGGGAATCCTGGACGCAAGGTAAGCAGGTCTACAGTTTTACTCAGGTTTGCACTTTGCTGCGGTCACCTGGGTTTTTATCTTTTTACTTCAGTGCAGCCATGAGGTTTCATCTCCAGTGCTGATACCAAATTACACATAGCTCATTTTTATTCTTATTTAGCTAATAGCCATTACACACGTGCTGCTGGCATTAAACACGTAATGGTGCTTTGTAAAGCTTTCTGTGTGTCTGTCAGTTATTTTTTTCAAGTATAAACAACAGTATACTTTGCCTTTACAGTAAACAGCGCCACAACAAGCTATGGAGACCTGAAACAGATGAGGAGGGATCAGATGATTTGCAAGCATCTGGCCACTGTACTGGTGGGAAGGAGACACCAGTGCTCAGAGGGGAAGAAGCCTGGGGAGGCTGCAAGGCCTCTCCATGCAGGGGTATGGGTCTGGAGATGGAGCCCCTTGACTCTCTTAACTATAATTATTACTTCAGGCGTTTGTCAGACTCTGCACTAGACAGTGAGCCCTCCACTCCAGTGCGGGGTCCCCCTCTGCTGGGTATGGAAAGAGTTTTCATTGAGATTGAAGACGTGGAGAGGGATGCCCTATTGGAGGACGAGGGTTTCCCCATGGCCCATTTAGCCCTGCCTGGCGAGGGCACGGCAGCTCAGACGTGTGGCCGCCTCGACCCCCTGGAGGACATGAGACTAAGGCTCGAGATCAGTACTCTGGAGGAAGAGGATGAGGAAGAGGCCAAGAAAGAGGAAGCTGAGATGGCGGCCTTGGCTCAAACACCTGGAAATTCGGATGGGAAGAGGGCGGGGGAGGAGGCCGAGAGGACGGAGGAAAGCCGGTTAGGCCTCGCCAACCTGAACACCAACAACAGCAACCGCCTAGCCGCCAAGCGCAGCTGCCCAGCGGCTTTTGACGTGAGTTAAGAAAATAAAGCTTTTAACTGTGGTAAAGTCACGTTTGTGTTTACCAACCGTTTTTAGAACTTCTTTTATGTCAGAAGCATTATATAACTTAACATTTTAAACATTCTGCATGCCACTCCCACTGACCATATACTTTGTATGTTGCTCCATTTAGGACAGTGCTAGCACAGGAAACCCTTTAAAAGTGAAGCCCTCCTATCAGTCCTGTAAAGACTGCCTGCGTCTACCACAAGGGCGGCGCTGTGATCGTCCAGCAGGAGGCCGTTCTCACCGCCTTAACCCCTCCCGCCACTGCACTGTCCCGACCATATGCATAGATCCGCCTGGGACCCATTTTGCCTCCACCCCAATTCTGCAGTCTCTGCAAGCCCCTGCAGTTGTCCCACCTAACTTGGTCCAGCCCTGTAGTCATTTGTACCGCTGTGCCACCTGCACCCCCGGTGTCCCACTAACCAACCGCCAGAAAATGGTCTCACCCATGAGCTGTGAGGAGACGCCACCTGACCGCAGCTCGTTTGAGACCGAGGACATGGATGAACCACAGGGGGACAACGCGGGAGAAGAAATATCAAGGGAGAGTACAGGGGCCATCAGTGCGACTCCTGGTGAAGGTTTAGAGTTACAACCTGGTGGTGCAGTGGAGCTCCAGCAGCAGGCCCTGGCCCAGCTGCAAATGCCAGGAATGGGGATAGAATTTGGTCTGGAACTGATGCGACAGAGGGCGGAGCAGCTTGAGAAGCTGCCAAGCTTGGCCATGGAGGGCCAGCTCCCAGTGGGGCCCCTCCCTTAATACAGTGGCCCGGGCATGGATGAGATGGAGGTGGAGGCTTACCTCCAGCAGGTACACTATGATGGCTGTTGGCCTTTTTAGATGACTGCCGCTGTGGTGTCGTACAAGAAACAAAGCTCTGCTTTGACCTGTACTGTCATATCCTGGCCTCATAGCTGCACTGTCACAAGCTGCAACAGCCCTCTCCTTTCAAGAGAGTGTCCTGTCATTGCCTACTGGCATTAAATCCAGACGAGGCTGGTTGTTTTGACCATACGCTTAAGGCTTGAATGCTTCTGGCCAGGTAAGGACTGAAGACTTTCCCGTATCCTTCCGATTGTCCCTCAGACTGGATTGAGCCCCTTCTGGCCTCTTCGGAGCCTGCTGGCCCCACACCACATACAGGATCATCACACTTCCCCACAGCCCTGTGGAGATGAGTGTTATGCTGCCATTTTACCCTCAACAGACAGGTTTGGCATATTCCCAAGACAGCAGACAGTGGTGGTTGTTGTTCCTTTCTGACTCCTGAGAAAGCTATAGCTAGCACTTTGATGTTGATGGAAAGAAAAATACCTGAAGTAACATGCTTCTGTCAGTGTACTGTATGTTTTTCAATCCAGCTCATCAACAGTATTCATGAAGGAAACTCAATGAATGTTTGCAGTTGAGCCATTTTGATTGCATTGCAACATCTCCTCATGTTATCACTGATAGCTGAATCCTCACTAACCTTCACTCATATTTTTCCCTGCTACAGCTGCTTTTGCATTACGAAAGGGCATTCCACGTGGAAGCATAATTATTTTTAAAAAGGATGTGAGCCTTTTTATGCCTCTTTGTAAAGCGTTGTACCTCGGACCACAAGCATCTCGGAACTGTTTTGGTCAAAGACTCTTTTGTTGTCTCTGCTCAGTGGCTGGTTCACCCTGACCTTCTCCATTAAAGTTAACATAATCATGTACTTAGAGCACTCACTTTGTCACCACGCATGACTTATGTGCAGTATTACAAAACATATTGTCAACATCCTTTGAAAGAAAACGTATTTAAGTTGTCTTTTTTTGAAATGCTGAAAGTTTTGGCGTTGAAATGTATCGTTATTCAGTTTAAATGACAACAATCCTTCGTGAGATGGATGGTCAATTGGTTTTATGCCTAAAAGAATGACAAAAAAAAAGACTGAAGTTGTTCAGACTTTACATTCATTCATTCAGTTGTCAGGAAACAAATGTAATCTTATTTTCCACTCTTGGTCTGATCACTTCCTGATGAACCAAAGCCATATCATGTTGCCAGGTCCAGTTAATCCCCTTCGTGATTTAAATGCTTCTCTTACTTTCTTACCCAGTCTGCATCTGGGTAGTCCTTAATCGAAGAGGCTCCCATGGCAAACATGACTTAAGCGGTTACATTTTTGGTCACATGTTGAAAAACCACAGGCTACCTTTCCTTGAACCCACAGACATTTGCAAAGGCACACTAATCATGTAGAAATTTAGCACTTGAGCACAACTCTAGTATCCATTCACACATTTCAGATCTATAGCTATGTTTAATTAAAATAATTTGAGAACACTAAAGCAGAAATAGACATGACAAGTAGTTCCATTCTTTGCTTGCAGTGGAGAGTCCATCATTGTGAGTGTAGTTTATTTGATTATTATATTATTATAATATTGAGTTACACATTACCAAATTAAATATTTCTATTTACAGTGGGAACATTTGGAAATATATTCTTAATTTACAATACTAGATGTCCCTATTTTAAATACAGAAAAAGTAACTTATTAAGAAGACTGCAAAGCCTGGCACTCACAGGTTTTTCCAACTCTTTTCCTCATGTTATTTAGTCCATTTTGTACATGTTCGGACAGCCTGAGGCATGTTTTTTTCAAATTATGCCACCAATCCAAAGTTGCTGTGCCACAGTGTGTTGCTCTACTAGTTCTTCTGTTTGGGTGATGTTGTGTTCCTACTGTTTTTTGGCACGCTGGGTGTGCTAGAATGGTACTGAATGATGCCTGTTTGTATGCAGGAAAAGCACATGCGAGTGTTATTACTGTGTTTAAAGATCTGAGTGAATCAGAAGAAATAAAAACTGTGCAAAGAATGAATGGCAATTATTTAATCATCTTTAACCATAAGGTTATTGTATTTTTTTTGTTTGTTGGTAGATTTAGCTTTTCTTTAGTTAAGCAGAAACGTCAATGCATCCTCTGGTCCTTCTCCTCCCTTTACTGGACCCCAGGGAGCTGCAGGTTTGCACTGCTAGTTAGATTTAAATAATTTGGCTTTGTTCTTTTCCTCACGTGAGCATAATGTAACGTAAGGCACTTACAAAGTTGTTGACAGCAGCTGATACTGCAAACATTTGAAATGCAGCCATTTTTAAAGAAAAAAGTTACATAAAATATTGCAGCTGTAAGAATTAAATAATGTTATAAAGTGGCAACCTAGAGACATGAGTGTGGTATCTTTTTCATCTAACTCCCAGCAAGAACTCAAAGAAGTGTATCTCCCAAAATGTTAAACTCTTCCTTTAATATATTCTTAATACGATTCTAATTTAAGCCAGTTGTTTTCAGTATGTTGACAGGTGCGTCTGACATTCATCTGATGTTATGAGCACTAAATCCTTCTGTTTGCATTCCCAGACCACAGCACTATGTTGGGTTATTTGCTTCATGTTTTGAATTTGTGTTTGTATTTAAGTGCCTTAACCTTGGCCTTAGCTCTATCATAAAGCATCACAGGCGTTGCAAATGTTTCTGTGAGTGTGTTGATGGTCTGGCTTTTTGTACATTACTTACCCTCCCTCCCAATAATAACCATGCTCCTTGCAGTGTATAACTCGGCACAAAATAATAATGTATGCAAACACACAAGCTCATGCACAGCAGCCTCCTCCCCTCCCCCCAATACACGCATAATTGATGGACTTCCATTTATTAATAGCCTATAATAATATTGTATTTGTTTGATATTGTTGACTTGTGGTACACTGTATTGGTTCAATAGCTGGCTGAAGAACCTTACTTGCTGGAATGAGAACTATCATTTACATTCAAACATTAGATATGGATTTAAGTCTGACATTTACCAGTCTGTATATATTTTTCTCTACAATTTGCTATTGAGTACATTAGCTTGCAAATGTGGTCAATATTAAGAAAAGCACTGATAATGCTACTGTGTATTGAGAAGTACTCATAATAAAGTTCTCGTGTTTGTACCACAGCAAAAAAAAAAAAAAAAAAAAAAAAAAAAAAAGACTGGGCCATCTCTAATTTAGGCAAGTGTCTTAAGGCTCTATTAAAAATGGCAACGATTGAAATTTTTTATTGCATTATTCCCAGGCAGCAGGCATCAAACTGACAATCCTACTTACGAGCCAGACATTGAGGACTTTGTGTGGAAGGATATATAAGACATATTGTAATTTAAAAATGGGGGTCCAGGCATTTCTAGAGTGTATTTATAGAGCACAAGTCTGCCCCAAAGCATGTGAGGTTGAGACGAGTGGAAAATGTAGAACACGTAAAACCTACCTGGGAGTAAGATTTTGTTACGTTAATTGTTTTTTTGTTAACTTTGTGTACTGTGGTGTACATTGCCAATGTTCATGTGTAATGCACTTTTTTTTACATTTTGTTAAAATGATGTCCAGTCTAATGTTTATCATGGAAATAAACCATTTCCTCTGCATACTCTGTTTATTTGCTGTGCTTGCAGCTGTTTTCATTGTATTTACACATTTTGGTGAAGAAAAAAAGAAAAATCTATATTTAGATTCCCTAAAAGACCCATATCATGCTCATTTTTAGGTTCATACTTGTATTTAGGGTTTCTACTAGAACATGTTGACAAGCTTTAATGTAACTTACTTTCTATCTGAATATACCTGTATCAACGATTAGTATTAAACGCCTGTCTCCTTTAGCCCCTCTCCCAAAAAAAGGCCCAGTCTGCTCTGATTGGTCAGCATTTGTTGGTCTTCCGCATCTTTGCGCCCAGTAGCTCTGCACTGTCATTGCATCCGGGGAATGACTGTAACGGCACTGTGGCAGCACTTTCTACACACACACACACACACATATATATATATATATATATATATATATATATATATATATATATATATATATATATATATATATATATATATACATACATACATACATACATACATACATACATACATACATACATACATACATACGGAAGTCCTGAGGGCTCGTTTAAAGGTACAGTTTCTGAATATGGGCTGTTGGCATTTCTCTGTGGATTAAGCCCTTTGATACATTTACAATATTTTTATAGCGCCTCAACTTCTAAAACTTACAACTTTAGGATACCTTTAATTAAATATACTGTACATCTTTGATTATATGAATTGTCTCTGTCTGCCTCAGGCCTTCATTTTTCTTTTATTTAAATGGAAAGGGAAGAGAGAGCCCTATTATTGAATTAGTCAAATGAAGTCAGTCTGACATCACAGGGCAGGTGACAGCTGAAGGAGGAGATCTCCCAGAAAGACCAAAGTCCTACAGAACGACGGGCACATCAGCCTCAGTAAGTACCTACATATAATCTGTGATGATTTTGTCTGTGTAAATATGCAGTTTATTACATAACTTCAAAAGTATCAATCAGAATAATAAGTATTGGTTGTCATGGTAAATGCAACAGTAACCGGCCAGGAGGAGAACTTAAATGTTAAAAGGCCAGTCAAAGGTTAACATTTCTACTTTAAAAGTGCCATACCTGCATTGTATATGATGATAGCGAATGCTTCTGTAGTTGAACTATTATTCCACAGAAATAGCTTATTATGAGCTGTTACATTGCATAAATCCATCGTGCCACCTTAACGTAACAGCACACCTATCGTTTTATGACCCCAAGTTCTGCCGTACAAAATGCTGTGAACATTTTACTGTCAAACTAGATTATGTATCTGAGTATCATCCTGTCATACTGCCTATTTGAATTTGAGCTACATTACATCATGTGATACACTCAATGCTTTAAAGGGAAAGGCACAGTATTCTGTTGGGAAAAACGAAACCTATTCTGAGACCGGGCTAATAGTTTGTGTACTCAAAGTCACAAGTCTCTTATAAACTGTGTGCATGAGAGACACAGGAATGGGAGATGGAAAGAGAGGAGCTATGAGGGAGGGAGTTTCACAAGCCAATGTCACAGATGCCTCCCACTGCTTCCATTATAACATATCCATCCCAAAATAACACTTCAGATACACTAAAGCTGCAAGCACGCGCATTTGTCGTGGATTGTTGTGAGCTACAATATACCAGAAAACCAGTTTAACAATGTCAGCTGGTTAAAGATGAAAGCTCTAATACAACTATAATAGGAAGCAGGTGAAGGACAGTATGTGCCATGACGCACCAAATTGCCACATCAGTATAATTCTGGTCAAACACAGGCAAAAGACTCAAAGAGGCTTTCAAAACTCCGCTTTGGACCAACTTAAAACGTCTTAGTATTTATTAAAACCATTTCTGCAAATTCTACCCATGAATGTATCCTTGTGAATGTATGTAGAGCAATTGTTCCCAAATCCGCCCCCCAACAATTTGTCCAAATTAATTGAGCTATTCCACAATCTTTCCATTCCAAGTATCCCGGGTTGGGAATCACTGGTGTAAAGAACAAGAACCATAATGTTTAGATAAACAGAAGTCAAGCTTCATGGGGGATAGTTTAATTTACGTTCTGTGGACAAGCGTGTTGGTTAAATAGACGGGCTTGAAAGAAATGTGAAAGTGTCACTCAACGCCTCTCAGGCTTGAAATAGGGTAAGTAGCAGAGCGCATGATTGCAGATGCAGGGTGAGGCAGTTCAGTCTCCTCTCTTTCCTCACTCACCTTTCAGCCAACAAATATAAAGGACGTTAGCTTAGCATTTCGTCTGATTTGAGATTAACTTAAGTGTATGCTCCTGGAAAACCTACCTGATGCAACAACGCTTGTGCACATTCAGTTGTTTGTTTGTAAGCTAAAAATAGTCCACATGCCACTCTAAAGTCTGTTGAGCTCTTTTCCATGTGCAATAATCTCTCTTCCACCATCCATCATGTCGGTGGTTAAACTGTGTTCTCATCGAGCCTGGGAAAAACAATTTGGTTCAGAAGTCGAAGCACTTGTGACTTGAATCACGTATTCCAGGTGGCCTTTCCATCGACCGCCGTAACCAAAACAACCATAAACATTCAGATAGTTTGAAGAGAAGCTCAAGCACGCCTTGTCTCCAAACCAGTAATTGACAGCGCATGATGTCTCACAATGTGCTGGCTCTGAGGGAACAGAATTAGTTATTAGACTCACAAATCATATAAAAACAAGGCGTTGGTGTTATTCAAGACTTAAAAATAGATTTGAAATGATTTATAAGTCATGTCTTTGGCAGCATTTATTAGATGACATTTTCTCTGAACGTTTTGTTTGACCTTGTCACCTGGCGCTGACCTCTTATCTCACTTGTCTTGTTTCCTTTTTGGCCTACTGACTCACTGGCAGCAGTCAGACCAGCTTTAATTATAGCCACCCCAGCATTCCTTTCTGACAGAATAGGGGGAGATAGATAGAGGCCATGGGAGGGCATATGTGAGCGGTATAGAAGAATATACAAAAATAGAGAAAGGTTCAAGATGGTTAAAAATAGACCGCAATGCCTGTTGTATGATTCCACTTCATTGGGATGGGGAGGCAATCCATCCTCAATACGCCATCATGGCATAGTTATAAATCTGCCAAATCTTATTGATCTCTCTTCTTGATCTTCTCTCTCTCTCTTTTCTTAATGCAAGGACAGAACAACAACCATGGGCCAGAAGTTGGAGAAGCTGTCGGAAAAAGACGAAGAGTCACTTGATAATTCAGATTGGTCGGGGCAAACTGCAGAGACAGAACAGTCGGACACGGCACAACAAGATGAGAGCAGAGATCAGGACGATGGCAGTTTTGCGACCCCTCAGGCTATTGGTTGGATTAGTGGGATCAGTGTCAGCGGACCGGCCACTAGGCACACAGGGGAGCTCCCAGTCCCTTCTCCACGTACAGACCCCCAAACTGGGCAGCCAATCAGGCCTCTAGGTCAGCAGGAGCACCCTCTGAACACCAGGGGAGAGTGGGTAGGTGGAGACAGGGATAGCCGAAGTGTTACTCGGACTGCAGAGGAGTCAAAAACTGTCCTGAACCCTAAGGAGAAAAGACAAACTTCAAACAAAAGAGGTGGTTCTGAGAGTACCACTGTGGCTTACACTGGGACTACAGCTATGGAGGTGCAAGGAAATGGGAAGAAATCAGAACTTGGTCATAGCAAGTTGAGTTCTGACACTCAAACCAGGAATCTAACGACCTCACGCGATCCCACTAATGAGGAGGATTTTGTGGTACTCAACAAGGATGAGACTTGGATGTCATCTGATGGGGACATCACTTTTGGCAAAAGGACTTCCAGGAATGCCCCTCAAGAAAATGGTAATGAGAAGAAAAGCAGAAGATCTGATAGACTTTCAGTCACAACTGACTGTGTGGAAGCACGTGCTGAAAGTTCACCCGAAGCCTGTTTTGAGAGGGAAATGGGTCAACATTTGGCTGAAGTGACAGGCAGCAGGTGTCAGCTAAAAGGAGTTGGTCATGTTGGAGCTGCCCAAACCGAGACAACTGGGAAAGGAAGAGCAGAGACCAAGCAAAAAATAACTGACCAGAGCAAGGGGCAAGTTTCTACTAAAATTAACATTACACAAAACAGTGGCTCGGTGAAAAGATTAAGAGAGAGCACCGAAGATTTGAAATACATGCTTGATGGAGCAGGCCAGTCGATTATACAGGAGGAGACAGGTGGTGAGAGAGAGATAAAGACAAAATGGGAACTGTGCTTAGAAAAGGTAGATCCTTTAAGAGAATCAGACAATCTTTATAAGGAAAGCCATGATTCAGAATTTATTGCACAAAAAACAGCAGGTGCGGAGCAGTCCCATCAGAACAGGTTTGCTGGTGCGGTCTCTAAGAGGGCTAAATCAGGTAGTTTGTGTACCAGGAAAGAGGAGAGCCAAGTGTTCTGCAAAGCAGCCGACTCTCACCGGCCAAAGGCCGAGCCCCCTAGCTCTGAATCACCACCACTGCAAGACAATGCCTCATTTACATTGGAACAATGCGATTTGATACCTTGTCCTTATCTGTCAGGGAGTGAAGGCTGTGATGGAAAGATACAGGTCGCGAGCTTAAAGAGGGAGGGCGAGCTTGTTGGCTTCTCTGCTGTCATCACCCCTCCACCTGTAACTTATCTGTTGCCTAAGATAGACACATCAAAGGCGACACAACTCGGTACAAGTATAGCAAATTCACAAATGGCGTCAGATGCCTCGTGTGATTCTAAAGATGAATCTATGCCAAAAGGAAACCCCAAAGTGAAAGGTCCACCTCCACCTGTCCCTAAAAAACCTAAAAACCCATTTATAAAGCTCAAAACTGCCCAACTAAGGTCTACTGATGTGCAAAGAAGAGGCAAAGATCATCTGCGCTCTGAGGAGAGGGTCAAGAGGAGACACACATTTGATTTTAACAAATATATACCATGCAACACTCCGACTAATCAGGACATGTGCTTGCTGTGGGACGAAAGGGGCACTTACACGGTGCCAACCAACGTACGGCCGCTGTCAGTTGACCTAAGCCCTTGGGAACATCTTTCGCTCGGACACATGGATGATCAGTACGGAGACGTGATTGACTTTGACTACTGTGTGCGTATGGCAAAACTGTCTCCTGAGGAGGAGCCGCAAAACCTGGACATGTTACAGAGAAGAGTATTCCTGGAAAGACGATCCAGATTTAAAAGCTTGCCTCCTGCTGTTGAGAAAAAGCCCCCAAATCGTTTTGAGTCCACAGAGACTCTTCACATACCTGAGGTCACTTCACACAATGATATCCAAAGACCAAAACCTGTTTATTCAGGGAAAAGAGAAACCTGCCCTGAGCTCCTATCTGAAAGAGTCGGTACACAGGTCAGCAACAGCAACCATGGTAACTATGTCAGGCATAAAGACCACTACAGTAGTGATAGGGATGCAGGAAATGACAGTGAGGTAGGTTCGTACAAGCCTGTGGCGGAAATTATTAAAGAAACAAATCAAATGCGGAGACATCAGGGCCAGGTCAAACCTAAAGAGGCCAAAGCTCTGATTCGGATAGCAGAGGAGGGTCCAAGTGTCAAAGTATCCCAAATGAAGAATGCCTTTGATGTCCCAAAGAAATCCAAAGAGAGACCACTAGAAGTTCAACCACCTCCAAAGAAAGGTAAGGACTTTGGACTGTCAGTGTTGGAGACATCAGTTTGCTACTTTTTTTCAATGACCCAATGGTTTATCAAAGCATTCATACACAAAACAGCACGTATTAGAGGGTACTTTCCAAAATGCCTACCACAGACTGTCATGTGAAAAACTTCACTTCCAATTTCACAGTACAACTTTTTTTTAAAGGATTCATTGTTAGCTGTGGGTTAAAACACATCTCTGTTTGTATACAAAACCTATTAACTAATTTGATGAAGTCTAAAAATTAATTGACACCAGAACAAATTTTCTAGAGAAATTTTGATATTTTGAAGTTTTGTTTTTTACTGATTTAAAGCTCCTCATCAATATTTTATAATAATGATGGCTGCCTTCAGCTCTAAGGATATTTTTAGCCTCTTTTAGCTGCAGCTGATGTATTTATGCTTTGCCAGTAATGTAACAACAGGACCTAATTGTTGTTATTTAATATAAGAGTCTTATTTTTCTCATCTGGTTGGGAGGCTAATTCAATACCAACAACTATTTACATGGCCTTAACTGTGATTCAGTAGCATTAACATGATTGTTGAAGACAAAAAAATAAATCCACACTTCATCTTCCTGTCATTTAGTCAATCATTCGACCAAGTGTGTCCTCTCACCAATGACAGTGCTGGGTTTTGAGTGCAGTTTGTGTGCCTTGTGTGTGCAGTTTGGATGTTCTCCCTGTGTTACCAAATGCAGCTCAGTGTGAACTGGAGACTCGGATATACTACTAGGTGCAAATGAGAGTATTAATGTGTTTGTCTACCTTAATAATCCCTGAAGCAGTCTTGGAAACTGTCCATGGCACTTCCCAGCCTTCTGCTGTATAGTGGGATAGACTCCAAACTCCTTGATCTTTTAGAAATAAACAGGTAAAGAAAGAAGCAAATACATTCATACATTTTCATTCAACATCTTCTATTTATTCATTAATGATTTAAACAAGCTGTTACATTAACGTCCTCCTTCAAAGGGTAAAACAAATTTCAGTCATACATATGCATCTAAGGAAAGTGGTTCTATTATGTTTGAGAAAAAGTGTACATATTTGAAAAATCTGCATTTAATCAACCCTAAGGAGTGCAAACATGTTTGGCCCCCTCATGTAAAAAAGAGGGACTGGTTAAAAGCTGATTCCACTGAATACTTGTGATGTGTGCCTGTGGGTGCATCACAGACTATGGGGGTTTTCTTTATGTGTTTGGACAGTGCAAGCTGGGGTGGGGTGCAATTGGACGGGATGGGACAGAGGGAGAGGGGAGGGACCATGATACAAAAGATGCTGTTGGCAATGAAAATCCACATTTTTGCATAGCTGAACAAAATGCATTCATTCAAAAGGTCTACGTCAAAAGACGAGGGGGATGTAGTGAGAAACCTTTTTACCCAGTTTTCCTTGCAGCCCCATCCCCATTCACAGCCTTGGGAAATGAAATCTGACTTTCATTTGCGCATGTGCCGTAGCCGGTCGTCAACGTATCCTGTTTAATTTAATAACGATGAGAGTAGACGATAGCTAGTCTTCCGCAGGTGAGAAGCGGACAGGAGATAATCTATTTGTTAACTGGCATCCAGATATAGCTCTAGATTTAAAACACTGCCTCCGGACCACATATCTGCAGTCAGGAGAGGGAATAAGTGCATATAGCGGCTGAGCTTTTTTTTTGTGGAGACAAGGGACACTAGAGCAACGTCCTGCAGGATAAGGGCGCGCCTAAACTACAAGATTCATGTGTTGTGATTGATTATCCCCGTGCTTTTCGAAAATCTTGAATAGATTTAGGAGGTAAGAAAGCCTGAAAAGTGTCTTTGCATTGTGCATTTTACATGCGGTCTATCGGCAGTGGCTGTGCAGCATCCATTTAGCTCGCTGGATGGGTTGGAGAATAGGAGCAGCCAAAAACCTTGGGTGGAAATATCTGCACTTGCGTCAGCTGGCGGCGGTCCACCGCAGCTAACAGTTAGCAGCTAGGCTAGGTGGCTATCCTAGCTAACTGATGATGAGCGGTTCGGATGCAAAACACACTGGCAGACTAGTGGAGCAGCCATACACAAATTACTCATTTTACTCTAAGAGGACCGCTCTGTATGGACATATTCCAGAAGTCACATTGCTACCTGTGTGATATTTCTTTTTAAAAACACTCCTCGGGTTGCCTGCCCCTTGTCTGCGGTGTTCAGACAGGACCAGCCCCGGCACAGCTGCCGAGCTGCCGGGGTAACGTTAGTGCGGCCGAACACGGTCCACGATTATCGTGGCCACCATTAACGTTAAACTTCACTTTACGTATCAAACTATTTGGCGAAACGTTTCAATAAACCATATGCTTTGTTTCGTTCTCAGATGATAGTCACATCTGGAGAGTACTCGCCAAAAATACTAATCTGCATATCCCACAGCGTTATAACGACTTGCTTTTGAAATTACTGGCAAGAAATAAATAAAATCACAGCTGAGTCACATGATCATGATGATATTTGTTTGTAGCTACTTGTTTTAACGGGGAGAAGGACCGAGCTTTATGGTAACATCAGCTAACGTTAGCTAACCATTGTTTAACGTTAGCTCAGTGCAGCTGTTTCCACCTCCATTAAATATTTCGGTATATTCAGCATAAACCTTCAAAAATGCAACATGCCCGTATTATTAGATTAGGCTGAGTTGAAGTGATGGTGATTGCATCGTTTGCTTGTGTCCACCAATTTAGTCGCATTTTCCAGACAGACAGGGAGGCCAGACTGTAGCTGATCACTACATTTGTATTTATATCAGAAAAATTATCATGCGGCTTACACTCTTGGACAATAATATCATAGCAGTAGTCTGTAACTGCTAAAACAAGGCAGTCCACCATCATGATGCTCAGTAATGTCCAACTGTGTTGGGTGGTGATATGGTGGCACCACGTTGTAATGTAATGGCATCAACTGAAGCCTGCAGGGGCTGAAGAATCTCATTTTGTCAGATGCATATTTGAAGTGAGAGTAGCTGCTCTTGAATGAAGCACTAATTTTGGCTGGGGGAACACGCTGTTCTGGTCTGCAAACTGTGTGCAGTCCAGGCTTTATGCAGCCCTGCAGCAACATGATCACTGTTCATGGCTCTGTGTGACTTTGTGCTATGAATCAACTATCCAGGGCAAGTTTGATTGATAAAATCATGATGATTTGATAAAAGGGTCATGTATAGTAATCCATCTTGAAACTAGGGCTGTCCTCGACTAAAGAAATTCTTAGTCGACTAACACGTATACGATTGTGTCAACTAATCGATTAGTTGATTTAATTGACAGAGCTGTGCGCTTTGAGAGGTGGTTAAGATTAGAAAAGCACAATATAAATGTAGTTAATTAACCATCTGTAAAACTGAGTTTCTCCACAATTAATCCTGCAAAAGCACCACTTTAAATCTTGTGTTTACCATAAATGTGCTCAGAAGTTTCTTGGAAAAGAGTAATTAAGCATGAATAAGCATAAAAAATGACTAATCGACTAAAGAAATCTTAGTCGACTAAGACCAAAACGACCGATTAGTCGACTAATCGACTAAGAGGTGGCAGCCCTACTTGAAACTGTTCATTTCTCTCATTTATCCGTCTCAGATGATAACCGTTACAGTGCTTTTTTTCTGGCGAATTGTACAGTAATGGTATGCTGTGTGAATATGTTGTGGGAAAAGGATACAGTCTAAACTAAGATTTTTAGAAAGTGGCTTTTTGTTTATGCAAAGAGATGTTCATATAAGAATATTGATGTCATATGTCCTCACATTGGACTGTATGGACAGTTTCGATTGGCTGTTATGTTTATTGAAGTTGGTTAGTGGCCATTTTACATGTTTTTTTTGCCACCTGACATTCAGTTCCAAAAATATTGGTATTTGGGTCTCATAAAAATACACTTCTAAAATCTAAGCAACAAAGCTATTTTAAAATAAGTGCTTTAAAACAGAGGTGATATTTTAACGTGCTGATGCAAGTTTTGTTCAGTTCTTTGCAAAACTGTAAAATATGCTCCAGTGTTGCTGCTGAGAAGATTTTGAAAAAAATACATGTTTCTTTTTCAGATCAAAAATGCAGTGATTCAGCTTATCCCTTTTCAAAATCTATGACTGAATGGGAAGAAGCAGGTGGTTTGGTGTGATGACAGAAAAAAAAAAAATCCTGCAGCCTGTATAACTGCTCAGTATGTCGCTACTGAATGGCAGCTTAATTACCGCCCTGAGACACTATATGTTTTCCACATAATTACACAAAGCATGTATATTGTATATACAAAGCATGCCACTAAAATGATGGAAGATCTCCCTCACATATCAAAGATAGTGTTTTGGAATTTCAATGCTAAAAGTCAACTTTTAGGAGAATTCCCATCATGTTTGGTTTTCATGTTTTGGCTGCAGATCAGATCTAACCATTTCCAAAGTGGAATTTGCTGTGAAAACAATTGTCTACTCAATGGAAGCAGAAATGAGAGTTGAAGAAGAAACCGAAGGAGGTGAACATGCTTGAGGGTGCACTGAGCCACAATGTGATCATTAAATGACGATCGACAATGGAGATCATTTCCAGAATCATGGAGCAGCAACAGGCCATCTGTGGTGTGTTCATGGGAGATGACGTAGTAAAAAACAAAAAACATCACTGCAGACATTTTTAATAAATGCATACCTTTTTGCTGCATCCATATCAGTAAACCCCAAAATAAAGCTTAGGCCTAGATCTATGTCTGCCCCAATTACATGAAATGCCAATTCCTTCATCACACTACTTAAAGTTTGTTCTATTTTCTGTTAGTTACACAATAAATGATGCTATTCTTAGCCTAATTAATTAAACATTTCCTGTAGAAAGGAAGTGGCTTGCTTTTTAAATACCAAGAAAAGTTGCCTGATTGTGATTTTTGCTCTTAGTAGAATCTGCTGAGCTGCAGATTTGAGTTCTGAAGCTAATTTAACTCTCTGTGGTGTCATCAGGGAGCCTAAATATTAATGACCACTAAAAAAATGTGTGCTTTAATCGGATACAGCACGATACAAGGAAAATATGTGATAATGTTAAATGTCATGTAAACTAAATTACTTGCTAAATAAACACATTGGTGTACTCAGTTCTGCCTTTCTGCTGCTTTCAGTATACTGCTAAAATACAACATATTGTTGAATAAAATGATTTCCAACATTCTTTAATTGAACAAATTGAACTGAACAAAAAAGGCACCAACAACAAAAAAAAAAATGATGGTAACATTTTACAGTGCAGTTTTCTACTGACACTCACTTTCAACTAACTAATAAACATCTCTTAGTGCAATATCACAGTCTTTCGACTCTTTTTTTTGATGATAAAGAAACAATATATTGTGCAGCCCTACAGTAAATTGAGCATAAGTTCTCTCCAGTTTAAATGACATCCATACATTGTAAAATGTTGACACACACAGTACACAGATTTAATTGGATATTATTTAATGCACTTCAAGAGGTGAAGCATTTTCACTTTCCTTTCTTACAGTTTCTTGGACGGAATTACAAAATATAAAAAAAAATATCTTCATATTGTAAACTTCTATCTTTCAAACTATTTCCACAGCATTACTGTTATATGTTGTGCAATGTGTGTATCTTTCCTTTTGGATAATGTAACCAGATGTCCAGTTTTTAACTTGATTTACCTTACCTTTTCTGCTTGTGTTTTCATAATGTTCTTGTTAATGGCAGACCTTGTGGTATTATTAATTCTTCTCATATGTTTGCTTAAAATGTTTTATATCTGGTAGTATTGTGATTGACAGTGCTTTACAGTTGCTTAATTCTTTCTGCCTATTACTCAACAATTTTTGCTGAACTTTTTTTTCTCAGTCTCACACAAGTCTGGAAAATTACACTGAGATAAGGAGGTATATACAGTACAGCTGGAGAAAAATGTGTCTCAGTTCAACTTAAAATGTTTGCCAGTAGGTAGAGCTGATTTATTTCCTTTGCATGCACATAAACAAACAAAACTTGATTAGCATAATCTCAGATCAGACAGACTGTTGGCAGTAAACCAAACTAACCCCAAGGTTTCCTCTGCATGTTTAAACATTGACAGAAGGATTCTCATTTTCAGATTTTACAGCATCAATTTCTGTGGGGAAATGGCCGCTTTCTGTAGCGTTTTATACATTTTATTTTTATGTTGTATGTACCTTTCTGGGCAAAACACTCAAATTGCACTTCTATTTCTCTGTACAGATATGTTGCGGCGAGTTGTACGACAGAGCAAGTTCCGTCATGTCTTTGGTCAGGCTGTGAGGAACGACCAGTGCTATGATGACATCCGAGTGTCCAGGGTCACATGGGACAGCTCCTTCTGTGCCGTCAACCCCAAATTTGTTGCCATCATTATAGACGCCAGTGGGGGAGGAGCCTTCCTTGTACTTCCTCTACAAAAGGTGAGTGACGCCCTGCCGCACTTTCTCATTTCTATCAAGGGTTTTAAAAAAATCTTTTGAAGGTCCACTAAAGAGCTGTGAGGTCCAAGTTTGCATGAAGTGTTAAAAAAATATGGAGTTGAAATGGTTGTTTTTTTTGTTCAGCTGCACATAGGAGCTTTAACTGTCAGGTCAGAATAAAAACCTGTATGACACTGGCAACTGAAGAACAAAATAGGACACAGTGGTTGTAAAGTATACCAGAGATACAAGGGTTGTTTTGTAGCAGTATGCTGTATCATAGTATAGCATTCAGAGCATGTAGCAAATCAATCTTATAGGCTCGGTCTTGGTTAGCAGACCTTCAGCACACTGCTGCTGTGACCCTGTCCTGCCGTTCCCCTGAGGCTCATATCTATAGTAAAAACCAGTAGATAATCAATGTTTAAATCTGCCTGGTAGTAAAAGCATCCAATGTGTATCCTGTTACAGTTTGCTCATTAAACCCATGATACTCACAGAGGGGATGGGTGCTGTGTAGGGCTGTCCTCAACTAAAGAAATTCCTAGTCGACTACCACTTATAGGATTTTGTCGACTAATCGATTAGTTGATTTAATTGACAGAGCTGTGCGCTTTGAGAGGTGGTTAAGACTAGAAAAGCTCAATATAAATGTAGTTAATTAACCATCTGTAAAACTGAGTTTCTCCACAATTAATCCTGCAAAAGCACCACTTTAAATCTTGTGTTTACCAGAAATGTGCTCAGAAGTTTCTTGGAAATAAGTAATTAAGCATGAATAAGCATAAAAAATGACTAATGGACTAAAGAAATCTTAGTCGACTAAGACCAAAACGACCGATTAGTCGACTAATCGACTAAGAGGTGGCAGCCCTAGTGCTGTGCCATTATTTTAGTCCACTGGGTTAATTGATTGATTGAAATGACCCTGTATAATATCCTGCCCTGAGAAGCTGCTGTAACATTGGGACATGGCTAGACAGATGTTCAGCCATGACAATGGATAAGGTCATAACAGTAAAATGGGTTTACTGTGTCCTCACATTAAAGGCCCACCGGATCATGATACTCAGTAGGGCTGGGCAATATATGGATATTATATCGATATTGTGATATGAGACTAGATATCGTCTTAGATTTTGGATATCGTAATATCGTGATAAGACATAAGTGTTGTCTTTTACTGGTTTTAAAGGCTGCATTACAGTAAAGTGATGTACTTTTCTTAACCTACCAGACTGATCTAGCTGTTCTATTATTTGCCTTTTTCCCCACTTAGACATTATGTCCACATTACTGATGATTATTTATCTAAAATCTTAGTGTGAAGATATTTTGTTAAAGCACCAATTGTCAACCCTAGAATATCGCCACAATATCGATATCGAGGTATTTGGTCAAGAACATTGTGATATCTGATTTTCTCCATATCGCCCAGCCCTAATACTCAGACATCTTCTGTGGTTGGTTAGCTTGTGAATTTGTGAAGAGGATTTGCTGCTGAATCTCAAAGTCCAGTGCCTCCTTCTCCTCTCGCCGTCAACCACCACATATCCATACAATCTTTGGGAAATACTGGTTGACATGTAACGTCTTCTACTTGCTGAATTTACTGGAGTTAAATGTTGTTTGATATTAAATAAATAACTTTTAGTTGACTTCTTAGTGTGATTTTCTTTTTGAAAATGCACCATTATTATTATAGCTCTGTGTGTTTAGCCTAGCATATATGTGTGATAAAGTTGCAATGTGATGGTCATAGAAGGACTGAATATAACTTCTACAGGATTAGCCCCGTTAGTCAGACATTTTCATATCTCTCAGACAGATATCAGCTTACAGGAGGACGCAGCTCACACTCTTTGTAACAAAGTTGTCTTCTGTCTCACAGTCGGGCCGTATAGACAAGGTCTACCCTACAGTATGTGGTCACACAGGCCCAGTGTTGGACATCGACTGGTGTCCTCATAATGACCTCGTCATTGCTAGCGGCTCGGAGGACTGCACGGTCATGGTAAGGATGCGGTTAAAAAGGATCTTTGAGTTTTTTTCCCTGGTTTATTATGTTTGTGCTTTAACAGAGTTGCAGTTTTATAAGTACTTTTAAGTAAGTACTACTTTTATTGGACTCAGGTTTGGCAGATCCCTGAGAACGGGCTGGAGACTCCCCTTTCACAGCCTGTGGTCGTGTTAGAAGGCCACTCCAAGAGGGTCGGCATTGTGTCTTGGCATCCCACCGCACGCAACGTTCTCCTCAGTGCAGGTAACCTTCGACTGAGGCCTTTGGTACACCCCGTGCCCTCAAACTGAAATATCTCTTTAGGTAATTGTCTACCATTTGTCCACTGTGCACAGCTGAACTCCAAATCTGACCAATTATCTCACAGACTGCCTTCTGTCATGTTGCTTTGTGTGATGTAAAGTGCTTAAAATAACCTTGGACACGGAGGTGTGTGTGTGTGTATAGTCAGGCTGTGCTGTTTTTGTCCATTTTAGGGTGTGACAACCAGATTGTCATTTGGAATGTGGGCACGGGAGAGGCCATGATCAACCTGGAGGACATGCACCCTGATGTTATCTTTAGTGTCAGCTGGAGCCGCAATGGCAGCCTGCTCTGCACCGCCTGCAAGGACAAGAAGGTCCGAGTCATCGACCCCCGTAAAAAAAGGATTGTTGCAGTAAGTGGACACGCAGCTCGCCGCAGGGATTTGGGGGAATAATCTTTCCCAGAATCACCCACCAAACTGTTGACTCAAAGCACCTACCAACATGGCTGTCCAATATGACAAGTGTGTTTCTGTTTTTAGGAGAAGGACAAAGCTCACGAGGGAGCTCGACCAATGAGAGCGATCTTTTTAGCAGACGGAAATATTTTCACCACTGGATTCAGCCGCATGAGCGAGCGCCAGCTGGCCCTGTGGAAAACTGTACGTCAGCAGAGAGAATCTCATTTAATCCTGAACACACTGATACATCACAAATACACTGCTTTCTATATGACACTTTAAAGTGATGTTGAACCTTTGTTGGGCCTTGCTTCGTAAAACTTCCTGCCTGTGAAATAAGTCCCTATATTGTCAGTGGTTTCCTTCAGTTTCTCTGCCGCCTGAATGTGAAATAAGGATTATTTTTTTCCCTATCAAATTTTCAATACACCTTAGCTCCAGTTGGGGGTGTTAAATTCAAAGGGTAACATTAACACAGTGATCTCACTTTTCCAGATCTTCTTACCAGGAGTCATTTCTTGTGTATTTTTATGTATGATTTCTTCTTGTTCATTATTAGGAATAGGTGCCATGCATCTTAAGGGTCTTCTACAATTTAGTGCTGTACAAAAACTGGATTTTGTGTTTCCAGGACAACATGGATGAGCCAATTTGTGTTCAAGAGATGGACTCCAGTAATGGAGTTCTGCTGCCCTTCTATGACCCCGACACCAACATAGTCTACCTGTGTGGAAAGGTGAGCAGCTCCAAATTCTTTTGTTTCTCTTTTTTTAAATCATTAGATTCACAAACTGATTTTGAGCTGTGATTGTGTGTCCTCAGGGTGACAGCAGCATTCGGTACTTTGAGATCACTGATGAGGCACCGTTTGTTCACTACCTCAACACCTTTTCCACCAAGGAGCCCCAGAGAGGCATGGGATACATGCCCAAAAGAGGCCTGGATGTCAACAAATGTGAAATCGCAAGGTATTGTTGTCATTATAAATATTTGTTTTACCTTTGCCTAGTTAGTATGTGGAGCTAGCATACATTATAAGGCTGAAAATGTTTGATTATTACAGAATTCTTCTGAAAAATACCCACATGTTTTTAATAAGAGCCAAAACCAATTGAGCAATAATTTCTCCAAGCACTCAAATGTTGCTGCAAGGGAGACATTTCTAAGGCTGCAACTAAGGATTGTTTTCTTTGTCCATTAATCTAATTTTTCTCAGTTTTCAATGTTTGGTCTATAAAATGTCAGAAAATAGTAAAAAAAAAAAAAATATATATATATATATATATATATATATATATATATACAATTTCCCATAGCCCTAGTAACATTAAAATGTCTTCTTTTGTGTGACCAAAAGTTCAAAACCCAAAGATAATCAGTTTGTTATCAGAAGATTATGAAAACCAGCAAATATTCTATATTTTAAAAAGCTGAAGCCAGACAATTTTTTTGTGCATGTTTGCTTAGGAAAAACGATTAATTTACTATCAAAATTGTTGCTGAATAATATTCTGTCAATCGTACCAATGTGTACTGTACATTTCAGTAATTTAGTGAATGCATTTCTTTCTGATAAGAATTAAGTACAAATTTGTACAGTATAACTACTCTTACTTTTGTGTGTCTGTTATTATATGTCTGTTAATTAATACATTTTATTTAATTAATGTTTTTTATGTTGCATGTCAACGGTTTTACTGTGAACAATATTAATCATGTTATATTAATCCTCTCTGTAGGTTTTACAAATTACATGAAAGAAAATGTGAACCAATCATCATGACAGTCCCGCGTAAGGTAAGTCTGTGTTTATATCAAGTAATAAATAAGCGGTTCTCTTAATGCAGCTTTATTGACTATGTCCCTTTCCTCTGCTGTCCTACTCTCCTTATGGCATGTCCTGTGTCCTCTCCCCCCGCCCAGTCTGATCTGTTCCAGGACGACCTGTATCCTGACACAGCCGGCCCCGATCCCGCCCTGGAGTCGGAGGAGTGGTTCGCCGGGAAGAACGGAGGCCCCATCCTCATCTCACTCAAAGATGGCTACGTCTCCGCGAAGAGCCGGGATCTGAAAGTGGTTAAGACAAACGTCCTGGAGACCAAGCCAGTCACAAAAGCAGAAAACATCTCAACTGTCCAGAAGCACGCTTCTTCACAACCCTCAGTAGTGAGTGTAAACATGTCATATTTCCCACTTTTTTTTGGTGTGTTTATTATTACTTTTGTCATTATAACTAGGTTCCTAAAACTGATTATTATTATTATTATTATTATTATTTATTATTATTATTATTATTATGGTTTCCTTTAATAAAAAGCATTGCATTTTTCAAACTCACACAGCATTTTTGCTGACGTTTGGACTCTCCCATTCACAGTAATTATTATGGTTGGAACCATTCACAACAGTTATGGATCAGCACATACTTGGGTATTTGGGTCATGATTCAGTGGAACAGCAAGGGAAAATGTTAACTGCTGGAGGCCGGTAAAATCCCTGCTCATTTTGCCAGAAAAATGTAGATAGAATTTAGATGTAGATAAGATACAGTAGTTGTCACCCACAAAATCTTCTGTAAGCAACTCTGGCAATCTTCAGCTGGCTCTTAAGAGCCAAATAAAGGGGGAAAAAACTCAGCAAAGCTAACTTTCTCTCTGTTTTCACCAGAAAATGGAAGATAAACTGGAAGAGGTACTCCGAGAGTTCAAGTCACTCAGGGACCGTGTCATCCTCCAAGACCGTCGAATCGCCAAGCTGGAAGAGCAGGTTGCCAAGGTTGCCATGTAAGACCCCCCCCCCTCGGACCGTTAGTCATTTTTGGAGAGGAATCGGTCAGCCATGGCCAAATTCTCAAAGATTCGGCTTCATTGAGCTTGGTGAGACCAAGCCCTACATTCCGAGATGAACTTTATTTTTTTCCTCATCGAGTCTCCAGTTCCACACTCCGCCCCGACACAGAGAAAGGAAAAACTCTCGCAGCTCATTTACACATTTGAAGAAAAGACATTTTTGTTGAAGGAAACAGTCTTAACTTTTTATTGTTTTTCAAATTGTGGTAAAATATTCTTATTATGTGAAGTTTGTACTTACTACTCAAAAACTGTATGTAGCATCAGTATTTCCATTGTTATTTTTTTGTGTTGCCAAATATGAATCATGTGCGGTTTTATGCACTGCTTTTACATTTATTTTCTCTCCTGTTGTACATTCCGGTCACAACCTGGTAGATTGATGTAGTCCAGCTGGATATTTTTTAAACAATGGCTGTTGAACTTTTTTCCTCCCACCATTTTGCTCATTGATAACCATCAGATTTATGAAAGTGGAAGAATTCCTTTAAAACGTTTTGTTCCTCTTCTTCTGGGCTTGAAATTTAACATTGGGTTTTATTGGGGAGGGGGGTGGGGGTTGCATCTCTCTGGTGTAAATGTTGTGCAAATGTAGTGGTGCCTCTTGTCACTGTTAAGGGTCAAACTGAAGTCGCCCTCTCCAGTGCATATTTAGTGTTGGGAAGGGACCACTCACCCAGCTTGTGTTTCACTGAACCCCTGACAAACAGTTCTGTGCACATAATAAAGGTTTTACACACAGAAACCTCTATTTTCTTTCTTTTTCTTTAAATTGTTTTGGCTTTTATCAATCTCTATCCATGCAGGTCGAGTGTCGAGCTATTATGTGTCAGTGGGAGTTAAGTCATTTTCTGTCAAGCCCAACCCCCACCAAAGCCTAAAAACCTCCTCAGTCAGCTGTTACTTCTTTTCTTGCCTCATGGTGGTGCTAAAGCAGCAGCAGCAGTCATGAGGTCATGACTCCTCTGCTGGTGTCAAATATATTTTCTATTTTAGTGTGAGGTCTTTTTCTGTTTTTATTAGATATTCTGTTTCAGTTTGTTTTTATTTTACATTCTCAGATTCTCAGATCCATTTTGTATTGTTTTTATATTTTTAAACATACAACACAGACAAATACAATTGAACAAGAACAAAAACCCTCTCCCACCGGTCTAGAGGAAAACAAAACAAATAAAAAAACTAAAATCACACCTTGCCTAGTCACTCTCCTCTAATTTTCCTCCTTTTTTTAATGAAATATGGGATGCTTTTTGTAAATGGCCTCAAGCCAGAAAGGTTTAGAACCACTATAAAAAAATTTCTTTTTAAGCTCATCCTGTGTCTTCTTTATGTAAAATCTTAATTAAAAGTAAAGTAAAAAATGACTGTAGCTGTAAACAAATGTAGTGGATTAGAAGTAGCATGAAATAGAAATACTCAAAGTATCCAAAATGTGTACTAACTGTACTTGAGTAACTACTTTCCACCACTGGTGACAGTGACCCTCTTCTGTGCTTGATGCTCTGTACCATGTGTTCTTTTTCACAGCATGGCAACGTTCAAAACACTAAAAACAAATAGAAGTTTATCTTCATAGGTTTTTTTACAACCACATCCTAGTATTACTCAGCAGCACAGGAGGTGACAGTTGATACAGTTATGATTTACACACTAGAAGAACATTTCTATTTCCTCACAAGGTACAAAAGTGTGAGTCCAAGCTTTGTATTTTGACAGTAAGTTGCAAATCAGTCAAACCAATCAAATCAAAAAACCAAATCAGGCACCAAACTGCCACACTTCAAAACCATAATGTTGTCCTTGTGTAGCTGATCTTCTGTCACTCTTGATTTGCCTTGAGTTGGTTTTTACACACATGACATGTAGCTGTAAATCTTAGACAGAAGGTGACATGTGAGAAACATCTGTTCACAGAACTGAATACTTCCTGCTACTTTATATAAAGTAGCTGTCAAAACATCAGTAGATGCAGAGCAAACATCAACTCCTGAGCTCTCCCCAACTATCCATCAGTGAGGTAAGACTCTTTTGTCAATAAATAGGATAGGAGATCTCAAAATATGGTAGCTGAGCCTATGTAGGGAATTAAAAAACATTTTACTTCCTCGTTGATGCAACCTAAAGCTGTACGTTTCTTAGGGAAGTGTCTGTATCTGACTTTTCTGAAAATGTTATATAGAGCTGGTTTAAAAAAAGGTGTGAGCGTGAACATTTCCTGTTTCTTCTTTCAAGCAGTGCTGCAGTCAGCATGTCAGAGCTCAAAGGATGTTCCCCCAGAGACACTGGAATTAACTAAACTTCTATCTGATTTTATCCATTACTATTATTCCGTCCATCCCTGTGCTTCACCAGCAGCAAGGTAAGACACTGACAGGGGTTTCTGAGGACACATTTACAATCTTTGTTTTGGTTATATGTTTCTGCTTTTGGGATCTACGGCTTCCTTTAATGTAATAGTGATATAAAGTGTACTACCTGCTCTTTAAAAATGTGATCTTCTATTAGGAGGTTGATTTATCTACCTTGTTTCCTTCATAATGTATTCTTCACTTTGACAACACTTCAAAAGTTACAGAACATCTGATGTTGAAACCTCTGCTGCCGTTTATCAGATCACATATAGAAAACAACTTTAAATGTGGATTCTGTTTATGTAGACTTCTTTTTAAGAAAGGTTCACATATACTCTAAAAAGGCAGTAGTTCTTTCCTTTTTCCTGTGAAAATGTACCAATGGGTGTGGTGAAAGACGCATGACTGTTTCATCATAAGATGCCACTAGCAGACATGACTTGATTTTTTGCCCCATTTTTGTTTGTGTCTTTTTACTACAACAACTCTTGCATTGCAGCCTGTAATTTGAATCTTTACTTACATTTCAGAAACAACAATGGGGCTACTCAGCATGAAGATTAATCTGACTCTGCTTTGGGGGATATCTGTTTTGTTTGCTATGGAGTCCATGAGTGCTTTCATCCCTATAACCAACTCAACTGCTGAACCAGACAAGACAACCACAAAGCTCATAAGCAGCTCACATGTACTTCATCCTGAAACTCAGAAACCTGCAGAGATAAGTGTTGCTGCACCAGCAGAGACCACTGTGTCACCCACAGTGGAAACAAAAGAGGCAATCATCACCGACAGAAGTGACAGCTCAAATGACAGCACATCTGGTTTGGTTGCCATGACCACTGTGGCAACAACTACAAGCAGCTCAGGTCCACCATTGCTTCATATCTCCACAGCGGTGACAGCCAAACCCACAGAGGATCAGATACATCAACAATCACCCAGCACGTCTACGGACATGACTGCTCCTGCATCAGATTCTGCAGCATCTACACTGGATGTGCCTTCCCCGCAGCCTACGTCCACCACTAAGCCTGAAGTTACGTCCAAGTTGTCTTCCACCACCTCTCCTGCTAATTCTTCTCCGTCTCCAGTCTCCACCCAGACCCTCAGCAGTCCCTCACCTTCTACTACAGCCATAACAATAGCTAACCCCACCTCTGAGGCAGCACCTGTGTTTGACCCCACAACAAATGAGACATCCACCACCAGCACTGAGCTTTCGTCTACGTCTCAGCCCGTTTCTGTGACAAAAATACCCATCTACCCATCAACAGGATCAAGCTCTACCGCTGAACCCCCAAACATCTCATTCTCAACCGATTCTCCCATCCCCACGACCAATGTCTCCACCACCAATGTCTCCACCAGTCCTGCAGGAATCTTGATCCCTCGTGGGCCCAAGAGGTTGCCAATCCCGACCACCAAATCCACTCAGGCAACTACAACAGCACCTTGTGAAGTCTCAAAGAGCCCACTCAGCACAGAGGCCCAACCCTGCTCCACCCGAGGCGTGGCAAAGAACTGCCTCATCGCCTTGGCCTCCTTGGCCGCATTGGCTACTGTCTTCATTGTCACTACCATCATCCTCTGCACCAAGCTTTCAGCAAGGAAGTACAAAGTCAAGAAGACATCTCAGCCGGCCACAGAGATGATGTGCATCTCGGCCCTGCTGCCTGAGAGGAATTACACCTACTCAAGACAACGCAATCCAGTCACTAACGGAGTCCTGGTGATCCACGGTGATGCAGACAGCGATGAGGACGGAGGAGATAACCTTACTCTCAGCAGCTTCCTACCAGAAAATGACCGCTTTGTTTAGATGGAATTATCATTATTTGTCATCAGACCATCAGATGTCACTGATGTGGAAACAGTTGCTGTTTGAATAAACTTGTGCTTCCCGTTTGATGTTGGTGGTTTGTCTTCGCTGCACGCCCTATTCCTGTGGAGGAAGAGACATAGAAACCACAAACACAAACAAAACATTTACTGTTTCATGTTCATGTTGCTTTAACCGTATCTGGCATCAGGACATCTCATGTGTATTTTAGGCAGGAGTTAAGACTTTTTGCATAATTTTACACCTGCCCTCCACAAGAGACTTTAAGTCAGGATGAGGAACGTGATCTGAGAATTTTTTCTTTTCACTTCCTGAGCTGAGCCCTGATGGTATTTCACTCAGCGACGGGAGACAGGAAGGCTTGTTTTGTCAAGGGATTACTGTTCTTCAGTGCTATTCAGGTAGCACTGAGGCTTCATTTTATGAACGCTGTAATTTGATTAATGATAAAGTGTATGTGACTGTTTATGTGGGTGTAGATATGCAGCTTCTGTATTGTGATAATTTATTCAACTATGTATTATTTAACAGTTTGGTAACACTTTATTTTACAAGTCTGTCATTGCCTAATCATTTTTGTTACTTGGTACTAATTTTAGGGGAAATGGAGACAAAGTTCAGAGACAGTTTAGTTGGTTGTGTGCTTATTTCCAGAGGAATTTCCTTGAAAGAGCTACTCCATTTAACCCCCAAATGAGTCTTGGTTACACTCACATAGCATGTAATTAGAATTTACTAATTTGGTCATTAACTAGTTGAAAACATTCTGGATTTTGCCCATAATAGGTGCCAACACCTTTCTCGGAAATCAATTGAAAATGATTAAACTTTACGAACCTGTAAAAAAAGGGTTTACCAAAGTTTTTCAAATGGATATCTGTTCACTCTGAGATTTAAAATAATAACAGTCATTCAGATTAACTTTGTGCTGCAAATGTTCAACATGAAAGCTATAAAGACAGCTCTGTTTCTGAAGGTGTTCCATGTCCTTAACGTGTCTCTAAATGATAAACAGTCATTATAAAACCCAGTGGACTAAGTCAGTTCCCTTATTCATGACAGGCTTTATAAAAGGCTTTTTTACTATGCTGGACTGGATTTCATATTCACTTCCCTTCCTGCGAAAATGAAACAGAGCCCTGAATGCCTATTTCTTTTTTTCACATTGAGCTATGTGCAACTGAAACAGACACTGGGGACTATCAACAGAGCTGAGATGAATGTAAACCTGAAGGATGCAGGACACTTAATCTCACGCTCCTAATGACCATATAAAGCTAGACTTGTCTTGACTGATCTCAAACACAGTAGAGTTGCCAAAAATGCATTTGCACACATACGCAACAACTTGTAGGGCTCTTACGCAGTCAAACTCTCTCCCTAAAGTGGTCACACACAATGTGTGAGTTGAATTGCTTGTTTCTGGAGAAAAATCCCCCTTCTCCTGACTGTTTTGTCTGCACAGGAAACATTAACCTCTTCCTGTATTAGCTGGTCACTCTTACAAGCTGCTCTCTGACTCGTTTTGCCCCAGCAGGCCTGCTGTTAGTCATCAGTGTCAGAGGCTGAGGTTGAAGGAAAGGCCAGGCTGTCAATCAGAGGCTCCTTCTGCAGAAATCATGGAGAAATATTTGTGAAACATAAGTGAACACATGTTACCGATGTTGATGTTTGATGGTTGGTTTGTGTGTTTTTTATAGTAATAAAGTTGTTGTTTTTTCATCCCACCAGTGTTGTCATAGCCTTGCACACCAGTTAGCCACACAGGAGAGTGGAGGAGAGGGTCCCTGCCCCCACAGCACTTTACAAACTTCTACCTAACAAGAACAATCTGTGTGCAGGCCAGAGAGCTCAGAAACTCTCTGGGAAGCTGAAGGGGGAGGAGAACATTGGAGAAGCAGAAGGAGGGATTTGTCATCATGGTTAAGGGCATCTTTTTTTTTTGCACTATTCAGACAAACCTCCAGCCTGAAATCTGAAACTGCAGAAGTAGCGTGGCTCGCCGAACATTAGCTACTCTCTGCTGTGCTCTCTCTCAGTTCACTTTTTCCAGACTGGTTTCACGTATCCTCTCCATCAGAGGCGATTCCAACAGAGACTTCTTCTGTGGATGGTGAGTAGAATGTTAGTAGAGTTTTTTTATTAATTGTTTTTGCACACTTAAGGCATTGTGGGTTTATTGATGTTAGTTTACATGTTAGTTTGAAGTGGTTGATGTGACAGCATCATGATGCCTTCAGAGCACCATCCAGCCTCAGGAAGTAAGACTATTAAAGTCAGCCATAGACTTGCAAGTGCACAAGAAAGACAACAGTATAAAGGCACAAGGCAACAGGCTCTGGGCCGTCCCATAGACATTAAAGTGGACCGAAGACAAAATCTAGGTCATAGTACTTATATTTCCATTTAATTTAAAAAATCTGCTGAGTATAGATTCATTCCATGTATGCATGTGTGTGTGTGTGTGTGTGTGTGACTGCCTTATGTGCATATGTTTATGTGTCTGCAGGCATGTGTGGCCACATATGTTTATGTGTCTGCAGGCATGTGTGGCCATGTATATTTGGACCAGGGAGAGTGTGTGATTAATTATGAAAAATCCCAGCCTTTTTCCAGATGAGAGAGGAGCCTCATGTGGCCCAGCTTGCACACAGATGCAGCAGAATAGGGATAAAAGTGTGGGAGCTGTTGCCAGTTGACACAGACTGAGCAGAGAGCTGATTGTGATCCAAATAAATATCTAAAGCAGTGTTTAAAGGGTCAGTTCATTCAAATTGGAAGAAAAAAAAAAAAAAAAGATTTTCCCATATACCCATTGTGGTATCTAGCCATGCAAATAGTTTTGGTTTTATTTGCCCTTTTTTCTGTTAGCCAATACCACAAGGGGTAAGTAGGGAAAATATGCTCTTACTAAACATTTTAACTCCGTACTTTGGGTTTCTGCACCATGTGTGTTCAGTAGACTCATTTCATCTCAATGAGTTAGAAGTTCAAGCTGGAATAAAGCCAATGTGTTTAACTAATGAAGGCTGATTTTTTTTAGTTTTGGTACAATCAAATTAACTTGCAGAAATGTACAGTATACAATATTGGAGGTTTGATGTAGTTTACATGTATGTTTTTACCAAATGGATCATTGCTTCTCAACATAACTGTGTACTAGTCTAGGCCCAGTGTCTTCTGTCCAACTGGATTAGAGAATATTCTGTCTGCAGCACAATAAAAAAGTGTTTAAACTGATAATAAAACCTACTTATAATTTAGTTTAATCCAGATGTTTAGGAGAGTCTTAAGGGTTTCAGGAAATACCTTCAGAACATTGTTTTTTTTTTTAAAGATCACCAAGTATTTATTTTTCAAAAAAACAGATGCTTAAGGTGACTCAAATGTAATGCAACACATGAGAGGCGCACACTGTCTTCACATATGGCATTGACATTTCAGTCACTGACGTTTACTGTTATTTACAGATCCTGAGGGGAAACCATGCTCCCAATGGCCCTTCGTCTAATTGGTCTGTGTGTGGTCTTCTGCATCAGCAGCAGCTTGGCTACACCACTACCCTTTTACAGTTCTATAGAAGGAAGTACAGATGAGGAAGAACTCAGTAACTTTACTTCCTCTCTGCCCACCAGCAACCTTTCCTCTGAGTACCAAACCACACCTGTTGGCCCCACCCATGTGGAAACAGACTTTCTGAATCAAGTTGTGGACTTTCTGGAGGAGAACATGCTCCTTATCCTTGTTGCAGGCTCTTTCATCCTTCTGCTCTTCCTTATTATCTGTGGGTCAATTATCATGAGCCGCAGGCGCAAAGTCAATGCCTACTACCCTTCCTCTTACCCCTCAAAAATGTATGTAGACCACAGGGACAAAACAGGAGGTGCTAAACTCTTTAATGAAGTGCCAGAAAAACACGCCCCCGAGCAGAAATGTGAGCCAGTGGACTCTCACAAGCAGCTCCAGGCAGACATTATGAGGGCTACCAAGAGGCTGCGCACACCAAATAAATGTGTTGCTTTAGAGGGAGGTGACCCCAGTGAGAAAGTAGCAGACCACAGTCCTGAGGACAGCTCTCAACCAGATGGCAACATCCTGGACCAGCAGCTACCAAGTCTCCCTGAGGAAAACGAGCTGTGTGAGCTTTCTGAAAGTGAAGAAGCAGCAGGAAGCTTTGAGCTGAATCCTCCAGAGCAGCTTCATCCGGAGGAAGCGAATTCACAGGAGCCTGAAACTGGCACGAGCGTCCGGCCCTCCTCTCTGCACATTCACAATGACTCTGCTACACTTCAGCTGATTGCGGGAGAGAAAACTGCCTTCTAACTATTCTGAACACTGACCTGAATGTATATCTTTTAACACTTTGAATCCATGAGTGGCAATTTGTGCAGTAAGTTTACAAAAATGTCTACAAGTGTATCAAGGGAAAAGAAAGGTTGCTAAATTCCAATCAAAGTGTTGTGTTTTTTTTTTTTTTTTTGCAATATTGTAGCAGCCAGTTGCTTTGCTCTGACTGGATATATATTTCATGCCATATTATAAACATCTTACTTACGTTTTGTGTTGTTTAAGGACATCTTGCTCAGTGTTTCATTCCTAAAACAATTATCCCAAATACTTTGTCCTGCTGTGCAAAACGCTAAGTATTGACGATGTTTTACAGAGAAGTATTTGCATGTTTAAGATTAGTCAATAATAGAAAACCAATGCCTGAGAATAGTTTTGGTTTCAGGATACTTTTATTGCAGACTGTCAAGGAAGCATTACTAAATAATCATAAATAACACTTAAAACCAATGGACCCTCTTTGTTTCAAGCTTTATTGCATATCAAAGGTCAGTGCTTAGGGTGTAGATAGACTACAGCTCTTAGCTTTAGATATTATCACCATCACACCTTCTTTCAAACTAAACACTCCCCAAGCACAAAATCTTAAAATTTAACACAATCTCTAAAAATAATCTTTTTGTACCAACAGCGCTTACATTGTGCGTTTATGTGACAGGCTAAAAAGGTACAGTAGGCAGGGTTAGATGACCACGGACTAATTCCTGGTGTTACACTGCTACAGAGGGTTGACAATGGTGTACTGGTCATCAACATATTAGGTGTGCCTCATAAATACTGCAGGAAAGTGAGGATGCTGGACTTCTGCTACTTCTCTTCTTGACAGCACGAAGCAAACAGTGGCGCCCAGCTCAGAGTGAGTGCTCTGTTTAAATGCTGGCTCTGACTGCCTCCTTCTGTTCGTCCTGTTGCTTGAGGCGATAGTCAGCCAGGGCAGCCTTGATAGCATCCTCTGCAAGCACTGGTGAGAAACAATTCCATATATTAAATATACATACACGTGTGGAGCAGTTTGGAAAGGAATAACATCATTAGACAAATGTACTGAAAACTTACTGGAGCAGTGCAGTTTAACAGGTGGAAGACAGAGCTCTTTGGCAATGTCAGTGTTCCTTATTGTCAAAGCTTCATCCACCTGATAAGAAAAGCACATTGGTCCAGGACCACAAAAATCTTTCCGGTCAAAGATAACTAAGAAATGAGCAGAATTAATAAGAATATGAAATACATGACACACTCCATGTGGCAGAGAAAGAAGTGTCTGTAATGTGTTCACTCACAGATTTGCCCTTCACCCACTCGGTGGCCAAAGAGCTGGAGGCAATAGCAGAGCCGCAGCCAAAAGTTTTAAACCTGGCATCCACAATCTTCCCCTGGTCATCCACCTCAATCTGTCAAAATGAAGGTTTTTAGAGTTTTACTCAAATGCTGAAGAGAAAGAACTACCATTCTTAAATTCTTCAAACGTTAACTGGATTAAAATAACTGTTCCCACTACTGTTCATGTAATATGCAAAATACAGGGGAAATGCTTCTATAAGTACAAGTACTTTAAACTGTGTTAATATATTTTAGTCTTAATAGCTATATAAAAAAGGATGTAATCCACCCATGCTTAGTGCCAAACCTACCTGGAGCTTCATTACATCTCCACAGGCTGGAGCACCCACCAGGCCAGTCCCAACATTCTTGGAGTGTTTGTCCAATGTGCCCACATTTCTTGGGTTCTCATAATGATCCACCACCTTCAGAGAGAAAAGAAAGAAAACACAAAAACAAAAATACATCAAATTGGGTTTTTAGCAAGTTGTTGAGAGTATTCCACAATAATGAAATAAATGATGGAAGTAAAACAACAGTAGCATCCTGGGAGGCTTTTTGTTTTCTGCTACAAATAGAACAAGTCAAAAAATCTTGAGTATCACCATTATACAACTACAAGTTTGGCCCATTACGTAAGAGACATTGAAATAAACAGATTAGGACCGGATTTCATTGTCAACTAAATCAACTGCTGCATCCTGCACCCCTCCCCCTATTTTCTGCTGAGTCACTCTGGCTTAAACAATATAAAGTGTCTGACCTTGTATCACAAAATATCCTATAAGGACTACATTCAATACACAAATTTGATATGTTTGTGCTTGTTTGTTCTCCAAAATGAGTTATGCAACATATTCTCAACTAATTTTATGGTCTAGATTGAAATTAGCTTTAAGAAATCTTTTTTATGATCTTACAGCTGTACATCTTCAAAGGATAGAAGATACATAACCGTTTTGCCAAATGGGATGTCTTATTTAAAGCCAAGTACGCCCCAGGCAAAAATAAAGCCCTTCAATAAAAAAGGTATATTCTGTTTTAAATCATTAAAACATTAAGAGAAAATCATTCATGTTTACCACATACACCAAGTTAATTTTAATATATGATTATTGACCATGTGTCTCATATGTTGCAACATACGTCACATCACACAATGACATATCTGAATAGGGCTGTTGTGTAAAGGCTAGTTGAAAGATGCTTCATCATCAACAGTATACAGTTCTTCCACAGGTAGTTATGTAACATAACATTTACAGGTTTGTGCTCCTTTACCATCCTGACAACCCTTAAAGCGTATTAATCGGATGTCATTCAAGTATTAAAGCTGGGCAAATTAGTGACGTCTTCAATTTACTGACGAGCTGTGTTAGTTACTGTGCTGGCGTTTCATATATTATCTCTTTGTCATACTCCCCTTTTTGTGATATATAACTCATACGAGCAGACTGATGTAACATGTAAAATGATCCATGTACTGCTCGGTACTGCTCCATCTAATTACCTGAGCCATGTAACCACTGTTACCATACCTACTGACGATGCTCTTATTCATGGCTAATGGTAATATTTGTAAACATTAGCCAAACAGGAGCTAGCACACAGTGACTCGGCATTCTTTAGTATAGCTATAACAAACTACGTGTTTTACCTTCTGGTGGTAACAGCACTGAGTGATGAACTCCGGAGCAGATAACCTCCTGGTCAGGAAAGCCAGAGGACTTAGACACTTGTTTGCAACGGTACTCGCCATGTTGACAGTCAAGGGGAATGGCGCAGTTTTAAAAGGGGAAAGCAAAGCAAACAAAGCCTCAAGTCCATACGTCACTCTCAAGGGAGGAGCTAAAACGAATCACATCTGCGCATGTCCAGTTTACCTTTTTCCGCCGTCTGCTACAACATCCTTGGTGAATTTTCATTAACCCAATTTTAAATCATTTTATTTCAAGAAGGGCTGCCACTAACGATACTTTTAATTGCTATACTTTTTTATACTTTTTTGTCTGGTAAAGACTGTAGGCCATGCCACATAAATGTATGCCCTTAGTCTGTTAATGATGGTGTTTGTGTAGGTCTACTTGCATGTAATATGAATCAGTGTTCTTGATGTCATCATCATCAAACTTTATTACAGACTCAAGGTCCAAATCACCCACAACAATACATAAATGCATATCCATAAACGCACATGCATACACACCTACCTACACATGTAATAAATATAAAAACAAACAAATAAAAATATTTTTTTTTATACCAGGAGACAATTATACCAGTGTTTCCACATACGGGATTGGTAGCGTGTAGTGCTTAGACGTATGTCAGTTAAGCCTATTATTATTTCATTTTGTGACCCATTAAGCCGACACATGAATTTAAACATTAGGTTTCTTAAAACAGCATGAAAGGTTCTCACTCTTGCAACCACAAACATCTCACTTGCACTACACCATCTTGGTCTTGTGAGTAATATTCTCATTGCGTCATGCTATTTTCAATTTTAAAAGACTTGCCTTTTTATAGTTTGACCACAAGTGCGCAGTAGCGTATACAACAGTGTGCAATATGCTTTGAACAGAGATATCTTTACACCAGCCGTACATGTCCAAAATTTACGTAAGAGACTATTGGCTTGTGCATACAACATGCAACATTGCCTGTAAATATCTTCATCATCTGTCATTTTATCAGTGATAAAATGACCAAGGTATATCACCTTATTACACACACTAAGCATATTATTAGCCAATTTAAAATCAGGGTAGTTCAAACCTTTATCATCTTTAGTTCTACTGATCATGACGACACTCTTATTGGCGTTATATTTAGTATCATGATCCACACCATATACCGAACAAATTGTAAGAAGCTGATGTAATCCAGCACTACTTGGGCTAAAAATCACAAGGTCATCAGCATACATAATGTGGTTCACTACTGAATTACCAATCATGCACCCAGTATTACAGGCTCTCAACTGCCTGGACAGATCATCCATATAAAGATTAAAAAGAGCCGGTGACAAAATACCCCCTTGTCTGACTCCATTACCAACCCCAAAAAAAGCTGAGACACTATTGCCCCACTTTACTTGCATAGTCTGGTGAGCATACCAGTAAGCTAAAATTCTCACAATATACTTGGGCACCCCTCTTTGCCTTAATTTGTTAAATAATTTATCATGATTTATGCGGTCAAATGCTTTAGAAGCATTTAACACATAAGAACTGATGAGTTTTCGTCTCTATATTTGTTTACAATTTCCTTTAGAGCATATATACACAAGTCAGTGCCATGTTTAGCTTTAAACCCAAACTGGTTATCTGTGGTGTTAATAAATTCATTTAATCTGTCCAACAGAATGTTTTCTAGTACCTTTGATAATCGCTAAAGCTAGCCTATAGGCTAGTTATCTAAGATGCCGATCTTCCCAACTTTGTCCTTAATAACTGGAACTAAAAGAACAGCCAACATTAAGTCTGGCAATACACCATGTATCATAAACATGTGTTTGTAAAATTATTGATAGATACATAGTCTACACATTGTGTAAATTAAAGTGACATTTTCTGCGTGGATAATGCACCTTTTCAAGCCCCTGGATGGTTTTTTATTCAATTCTTCTGTACTTTTTAAAATTGTATAAATAAAGAAACGGAGAAAAAAAACTAGTTTAGTCTCTAAAATGCAAAAAAAAAAAATCCAAGGTGACCTCTTCAAGGGTTTTAAGCGGTAGGCTACACAATTTAAATATTTAGGTAGTACAAATACCTTAAATGGTGCTAAGTACAGTGCTTGGTTAGATGTACTGGTCATTACTTTTCAAGGTGCTGCAGCTACAGGTGTGGTTGCGCGGCGCGTGCACGATAGGCGGGCAAGCTGCTGATGAAGGCAGCTCAGCTGGAGCATTGAGCTGGAGGGTAATGTTCTATTTCGTATAGGCTTCGCCCTCTAAGGCTACGCTATTGGGTTTATCCCTTCGCGCATGCGCAGTCGTGAAGATTTTCTTTCCCGCCCTTGCGTACAGTACGGGCTTCAACTACGTCCGCAGATACTGTATATGTACAGAGCGGACCCGTTGTTCATCTCCCACTTTTTCTTCAAGCTAGCAGTATGAAGACAAACTCGACTTCCAGCGGTGTTCGCCTCTGCTCCAACTGCCGGACCGGCTACATCTTGCTGCCGGACCTCCATCCCCACTGCGAGACCTGCGTCGGTGCCGCTCACGCGGGCCCGGCTCTCGCCCCCGACACCTCCTGCCAGTTCTGCGCCTGCCTGCCATCTAAAGAGCTTAACCGGCGGGCGGAAGCTTACTGGCTTGTCAGGCTAGCGGGGAAGGGGATGGCAGCTGGGCAGACAGACGGCAATCCGTCAACACCCTGGATCTGCTGGAGGAAGGCTTTATCGACGAGCACGAGCCCGATGGCTCGATTCCCTCAGATAACGCCTCCGTCACCGGCTGTCCTTCCTCCCCCCTGGGAGGACTGGACCTTGAGACGGGGATCGATGCCCTCTCATTGCGGCTCTCTCCATCTCTGAAACGGCCGGGCGCACCGTTTCGGTGGCCTCCACCGCTAAGGCTCTCTTCTTGGATCTGCCGGAGATCATCAAAAGGCGGCAGACCAGAGAGGCATAGCGCTCCCGGCTGAGCTGAGCTTCCAGCCCCCGCTCTTGGCCTCTTGAGCGGGGATGTTACGCTCAGGAGCCGCCCTTCTCATGGGCTCCACTCTGGCCGCGCTTCACGGAGCATTCGGCCGTTCGTGGAGGAGGCTCTCTCTCTCCCAGCCCGGGAAACTGAAGGCTCCCGTCTCTCGCTACGTCCCGTTCACTCGGGTTCAAGGCGACACAGAAGTGGGCTTCCCTTCGATAACCCCCCTGGAGCAGCCACCGGAAACCCGCGCCTTTTCCCCCAGGATCAGGTATGCTAACCTCTGCCGTCTCCGCTATGGCCACCACTCCAGGAGCTCTTCCTCCGGAGCTAGCCACGGAGATTAGCAAGGCCATGACCGCCACCCTCACCCTGACTATGGCGTCCACGGTGGCGTTGTCCAGAGTCACGGCGTGGCAGACTGTGGCCCATCGAAACACCTAGCCCCACATGTCGCAGCTACCCACTGACGTCAGGCGCGAGCTTCTGTCCGGCCCCATAGCTCCCGATGGACTACTGGTTCAGCTGCTGGCGGGTCCCCCTGGCAACTGCCGTGGCGCGAGGACGCTCTGTCACAGCTGGACGGCGCGATATTTCACCTCCGGTGGTAACCCAGCGGCTGCGGGGCTCGCTGCTGAGCGGGAACGCTTGCAGAAATTAGGCTTGCCTCCTGCCGTGGTGCGCACTATCCAGAACGCTAGAGCCCCTTCCACTACAGCGTGTTGCTTCCCAACGCTGGTGCACGGAGTAGGAAGCGGAACATTAGTGGTTAATGATTTGGCTCCATCTACGGTCAAAGCCTACGCAGCGACCATCTCATCCTGCCACGAAGGCTATGGAGAGAGGATGGTTGTTGCGCACCCCCTGGTAAAGTGTTTTCTTGAAGGGGGTCAGACGACAGAAACCCGCCGTGCACCCTCTCACACCCCAATGAGACATAGCACTGGTGCTTGAGCTCTGGGAAGCCTCCTTCGAGCCCCTAGCACAAGCCTCTCTCAGGTTGCTGTCACTAAAAACGGCGCTACTCCTTGCCTTGACGTCAGCCAAGAGAGTGAGCGACTTATGTGCGCCGTCAGTTCACTGTCCTGCCTCTCCATTAGAGGGGACGGGAGCGCAGCCGCCTTGCAGCCAAACCCCTCGTTCACACCGAAAAATTCTAACTAATTATTTTCGGTCGAGGGTGTTTTTTCCCTCAAGGGTTTTTTTCCCCCGCCTCATGACAACGACGCGGAGGAGGTTTTCCACTGGTTATGCCCGGCGCGCGCGTTATCACGGCACGTTTTACGCACGGCGGACATAAGGCAGACACAGCAGCTGTTTGTACACTATAGGGAACACTCCCAAGGAGCGGCCTTTTCAAAACAGCGTCTGTCTCACTGGCTGTGCGAGGCTATCACCGAGACCTATAACACGGGCATCCGGGCACACTCTACGAGGGCACTGTCGGCATCGGCGACTCTGTTCAAGGACATGAAAGTAGCCGACATCTGCGCAGCGGCATCCTGGGCATCTTCATGCCCTTTCATCCGTTTCTATCTGCACGATATGTCTGAGCCCTCTATGACCCACTCGGTTCTATCCTCACTCAACGTCGAATAATACTCCGTTGTATGTGTGCTCTGCCTGCCTGCCTGCTTCCTCCTCCCCCCCCACCCCCTTTTTTTTGCTGTGGGTGCTGGGAGGAGAGCGGTGCCTCATATATATGTTGTCACTATCTCTCACTAACCATGCACGCCTACAATCATGATATGTACCGCTGCATGTGTAGGTCACTCGTCTGAGACCCTCACCCCCCCCCCTACACTGGGTGGCTGAGAGGAACATGGACGTCCCATAATTGTCAATCATTTACAACTCTCACTATCATGCACGCCTACACTCATGGCTTGGGCTTTGCAGCCAGTTAGGTCAAGTCTTTACCATGGCAGGCTTTTTTTTTACCAGAATAACGCTTCTGATGCGATCTTCTGCCAGTGCATGAGAGAGACAAAAAAACAAAACAAAAACAAAAAAGTCTATGTCGCAGGTGGCATTGACTACATCAGCTTCGCCCTAACCCAATAGCGTAGCCTTAGAGGGCGAAGCCTTGACGAAATAGAACGATAGTTACGTTATTGTAACTCCAGATTCTATGAGTATAGGCGTAGCCCTCTAAGATTCGGGCCACCTGCTCCTATTACATTAGCTGAAGAAAAAGCTGATGTTGGGAGATGAACAACGGGTCCGCTCTGTACATATACAGGATCTGCTGTTGAAGCCCGTACTGTACGCAAGGGCGGGAAAGAAAATCTTCACGACTGCGCATGCGCGAAGGGACAAACCCAATAGCGTAGCCTTAGAGGGCTACGCCTATACTCATAGAATCTGGAGTTACAATAACGTAACTATCGTTATGGGTGTATATTGTTTATTTCATGGTATTGGTTGTATCCTTAAATGTTGGCTATTATTCTGTTGTTGTATTAAGGGGGAGTTAAGACCTATGCCACTGTATCGCCATCAAAGACAAACTAAAGTTGTGAATTGAATAAAACTGATGAAATAGTTTTGGGCATTCATTTTTAATTAACCTGCACATGCATTACACTATGTAACTAAGTAGGCTACATTTACTCAAGTAGGCTACAATTTTGAGGTAGGCTACTTGTAATTTACTTTCCATTTTTACTTTCATAGCTGCTATATTCAAAGACTTACACATGAAAGCATCAGTCATAATAACAACACAATAACACTGCATACATAATGATATCAGAGTATAAATGGGGTTATTCTGCATAATGAGTATTTTTACCTCTGATACTTAAGTGTATTTCAGTGCTAATAATTCTGCATTTTTTATAAGTCAAACTGAGAATGCAGGGCTTTTACTTGCAATTTAGTATGTTGTACATTGTGGTATTTTTAGAATACCTTTACCTAAGTAAAGGATCTGAATTCTTCTTCCACCACCACTAAAATATGAAATGAAACAAATTAATCAATCCAACAATCAATCAGACTTTATTTATGTAGCACTTTCCATACATAAAAATGTAGGACAAAGTGTTTTCATACAACCTTACTGGTTTTACTGGCTACCTAATCATCTTAAAGTCTCCAAGGTTGGCTTTTAATATGATGTTATCAAAGATAAAAGAGGTACAGTGCTATTATCATTAGCGATACATATAATTCTAATGTCCTTTCTTAAGAGAATTCTGATGGACAGATTATAATTGTTTATCTTCACAAAGTATAACTTTGCTTTAAAAAGCAAGCAGGATTTGAGCACACTTGATACATTGGTAGTTCTACCAAAAGTTCTCATGTTACACTTCCAAAATGAATAGGAGTGTGTTTGTACATTTTGAGATGGTTAACACTGACTGAATTTAAATTAAAAATTGACTTCTAATTGTGATTTCTATGTATATTTTGTAATAATGTGGGATTTTCAGAATGATGTTCATGATGTATCTTTGACATTTTATCTTTCTTACTGCAGATCTATAGTCAACAAAGCAAAATGATTCCCTTTGAGTGACAAACAAGGAAATCACCCCTGACCTATAAGTTTTTGCAAACACTTGCACTTCTGGTAAAATGGCACACCCCTTGGTTAAGGAATGCGAGCTGGTGATTTCTTCACTTTGAAGGGTTGTGAAAAGGGAATGTCCTTTGTGATATTGCAACAGTTTACTTAAGGGCTGTTGGCCTTGAAATATCCATATAATATTACATTTATTTATTTCAATTATTTTGACCTCTGTGACTATGTGAACCCACTTAAACAGCTGAAAATTGTCTCACTCATAAATATAAACTGTGTAAGTGAGAGGAGGTCGCATCGCTGTGTAAATTTGGATTTTTTTTTTTTTCGTCAGTAACTGCCCAGAAAACAGAAGTGCATTTACCAAAAAGGGACGAAGGTACTTTCAAGTGATTGCTTCTCTTTCGAGACATTGCGTGAGTACTTGAGTACATTTTATATAATAAACTAAAATACAGTTTCTTGATAAAATTGTGAACTGTTATAATCATATATGTTTATCTTTGTATAAATACACATTTTAGGAAAAGTAACCAGCATGGCTGTGGATTATGTTGACTATGGGGATTACACTGCAGACAATGACACAGAGAACAACAACACTTCAACTGGAATACTGACTTTCAGTTCTCAGTCTTCTTTGAACCATGTTCTAGTGACAGTCAATATCATTATATCTATATTTGGCCTTGGAGGAAATTTATTAGTGATCTGGATTTGTGGATGGAAAATGAAAAGAACGGTCATCACCACCTGGTACATCAGTCTGGCCATTTCAGACTTTTTGTTCTGTGCCTTCTTGCCCCTGGAAGTGTTCTACATGATCACCTCACACTGGCCTTTTGGACTGTTCTTGTGCAAGCTCACCTCCTCAGCCCTGTTTCTCAACATGTACAGCTGTGTGTTTCTGTTGGTTCTGATCAGCGCTGATCGCTGTTTAATGATTTCATTTCCTGTGTGGTCACATAACCACCGGACAGTCCGAAAAGCATTTGGAGTTGTTGTCTTCATGTGGGTCCTTTCTGCACTCCTAACGTTGCCCTCACTGATCTTCAGACAAACCACAGTCCACGGCTCCATCACTCAGTGCCACACCAGTTACGTGAACCATTCCAGACACAAGGCAGTGGTCCTGACTCGATTCGTCTGCGGGTTCCTGATTCCTTTCCTAATGATTGTGTTCTGCAGCTCGGTGCTCTGTGTGAAGCTGAGAAGTTTGACTATCAAGTCAACAAAGCCTTATAAAGTCATGGCGGCACTCATCTTGTCATTTTTCTTGTGCTGGGTCCCCTATCATAGCTTTGTTCTTTTAGAGTCAGACTTGACAAATCACAGTCTGGAAGTACTTAAAACTGGCCTGAAGGTGGGGGCCACCCTGGCTGCAGCAAACAGCTTCATATCCCCAGTTCTCTATGTGTTCATTGGTAATGACTTTAAACAAACCCTAAAGAGGTCTTTGACATCAAGGATAGAGGAGGCAATGGCAGAGGATTTCCGTACAGGTTATTCAAAGTCTAAGTCAATGGAAATGATCTGAAATCAAGTTAAAACCTCTGCCATCAATGACAATGAGTATTTCACAGTACAGAACATGATTATAGAGCTGGGTGATATTGACAAAATCATTAGTCATGGCATGTTTTACCTTAGATGTGTTTACTGTATGTGTCATTGATTTATTTGATGATAAAAGCTTGTTGATTTTTACACAATATCAAATTTGCATTACACAGTGTTGTTGGTCAGCTATGAATTAGCCACTGACATTAATTCTTTCAACTTTAAAAAATATGTTATTTTTAATTTTTAGATTGTTTTATGAGTCTGAATAAATTGCTTGTGTTGTTATGCTGGCATATCATCTTGCTTCCAATTGCCCCTTTGCAGGACGAATAAAGTATTTTGAATTGTATTAAATTAATAATTTATGATATATTATAATTTGGTTGAGCTGACTGTGAATGTTAAAATTTTTTAAAACAAATATCTTTACTCTTAATCTTATTATAAATTGATGCATATTTAAAAAGGAAAGTAAACAATAAAGTGACATACTTACATTGTAACTTTCTTCTGCAAACTTCTGTAAATTTTAAACTTCCCTTAGATTTAATGTAGCCCTACTAGCAAGCTGTACTGTTGTATATTATTGCATTTGTTTTATTTTAAAGTTATTAAAACATATTAAACCTGCTCTTATTAATATTTGTAGATGGACAATGGAAAAGATACTAAGATAAGATGCTTGATTGGTGGAGCTTTTTTGTGCCAGCAATACTTTCTTACTCCCTGGTGCTACAGTATTGACATTAATAATAATAATAATAATAATAATAATAATAATAATAATAATAATACATAAGTTTTATATAGCGCTTTACATGGAACTCAAAGACGCTTTACAAACAAAGAAACAAACAAACAAACAAACAAGATAAGTAAATTATGGATAGGCCAATTGAAACAAGTGAGTTTTGAGCAGTTTTTTATAGGTGTCCAGTGAGTCCGAGTTTCTGATGTGTTTTTTTATTAGAAAAAAAGAACAAGGATAGGAAGCTTATTATTTATATAGCCTACGATACAGGCACATATACCAGTTACATCTAGATCTACACACATGCATCAAATAGTTTAGTCAATAAAATAGGAGTAGCATTCATTATTCCAGAATTTCATCTTAAAGTAGGGAAAGGATCAGTGATGAATTATCAGTTTACACTGGAGAATGATACATTTATCACGATGAAACCCCCCGCTTCGTCCGACGACTGAGCAGTTCGATAGGGAATCAAAGGCAAGGGCACGGGCCGGCGCACGTCAGTGATACGTTCTCAATTATATATCCAATATAATATATCCAATAAGGTTTTTCATTTGATTCACAATCTCGTGTTTCTGATATTGTCAAATCTGGTACGGATGTTCCAAGGTGCCAAGGAGGAGGGGTCTGGCATTGTGCTTAATGTTTGGGAACTTGGTAACCGTCATGTCGCTTTATCTGCGATAAAGAAATGCTTGCAATATTGTTAGCAGTATTAGAGTGGATAGAGGATACAAGACCATTAAGAGCAATCATTTGTTCAAACTCAAGCTCATCACTAGCTAGTTTAGCACAGTCATTCAGACCAGAGATTTTGATAGAAGTACAACAAACATAGGCCTACATAATTCAACGATTGGTCTTACGTTAATATTTGTATGGATACTGGCGCATATTGGTATCAAAGTTATTGAAATGGCAGATAAGGTTGCAAAGGAGGATACAAAAAATAATTACATTGATTGTCAGTTAGTTAGTTAGTTAGTTAGTTAGTTAGTAAAACAGAAGTCAAGAGCATTATTAAACAGAGATTGAGAAGGAAAGGTGGCAAAAGCAATGGGAGGAAAAGAGGAAAGGATGATAGTTTTACAGAGTAAAAAGGATGGGAGAAATAAGGTGTTCAGAAAGGAACAAGAGAGATGAAACAATATCAAGACCTATTTGGACATACTGAACTAAACAGTACACTATTTGAAATAGGTAAACACAATAGATGTGATTACTGTGGGCAAGAAGAAACAGTAGAACATGTTATACTATATTTTCAGAAATATAAGGAAGAAAGAAGGCATTTATTTCAAAAACTCACAAAGATACCAGTTGGTGGCGGTAAAGCACCAATGCATCGTTGTTTTCCAACCAAGAAGAAGAAACAGACTCGTAGCCACGCCCCCTGCCTTACACCCAGGATCGGTGAGTACGTAGCGCTACGGATGTGTGATGCAACGAGCTGTCTCAACTTCTCGCAACAAGTTTTGTTTGTTTTTTTAGATAGAAAATCACGTTTGGAACCAAATTTTGGATTTCCGCTGCTGTATCTGTTGTTTGTTGCTTTGTCAGACGTTGAAACTGTCTGTTTTCTTCTTCGCTTGCTAACGATAGCAACTACTTAACGACACTAGATGGGAGCTCACGTTAGCTAAGCAGTTGGTCGATTGTATTCGATTTCACTCATTTCTTTTTAAGAGTTATTCGTATTGAGCTCAGTCCCTCGTCTTCTCCTCTTTGCTGGCTACAAACGGTCATATACTGGGTCCCCCTATGTACTTATTTTGAAACGCTGTGTGCCAGCAGAGTCATTCCACCTGTACCCTCTCGCTGAGCGGATCTATCTGTAAATGGCCACCGCTGCCCCCCCTCCAGCTCCTGGCTCTGCTGCGGCCACTGAAAGCCCAAGTCCCGGATCCAGCAGCTCGACAGCGGCCGACAGCGGCAACCAGGACAGCACTTTCGAGTGTAATATATGCCTGGACACCGCCAAGGATGCAGTGATCAGCCTGTGTGGACACCTTTTCTGGTAAGAACTAAGTTAACGTTAGTGTCTGTGACACAGTTATAACCCACATCAGCTAAGGTATCAAGGCCAAATTCATGTAACTCATCTTACTTCTCATATTATTGAACAAGAGATGGACTGGCCAATATCAGTTTTGTAACTAACAACAACCATCATCCGTTGTTGCTGACATCTGGTCATGTGGACAGTGCAGTCATGGTGTAAAAGAGTGTTGATCCAAAAGGCATTTCTTTAAAGCAGAACCTGTTGTGTACTTAATTTAAGAGATTTACAAAAACAAAAGCATAACAATATTGTTTGACATTTGCTTCAGAAAACAAACAAGTGCTTTTCTAGAATAAAACAATGCTATGACTTATTAATAAATAGCATTATTTAAAAAATGAGCATGAACATCTGCTGGTGTAACATCTTGGTCAGTTCCATAAAAACTTGCCAGCCTCTGTAGCCAGGTCCACCCCTTCACATATACGTCTAGCCATCAGGACAGGTTAGCATTTGGTCTATCAGCCAATTTAGTTATTTATTTTCAAAGAGAAGTTAAAACCCAAAACAGAAAGCAGTTTTCTTCTTCAGTAGCTGAGCCCACCCTCAACTTTCAATTGTGAAGTGATTGTTTGTATTTGGATGTCATTTTTTAAAGTAAATGTTGTATATTTTGCACAGCCAGGTTGTTCTGGGAAGCCTGTCATGTTTTACTAATCAAACCCCTTCCCTCTCAACTCCCATTTTCCTTTGCACCTCCTCTTGATCAGTTGGCCTTGCTTGCATCAGGTAAGCTGAACCTCTTTGTTTTCTCATTTTTCACCATTTTCACATAACAATGCATTATTGATGGTATAAAACTGATGCAGAAAGTCAGGTCCTTAGAATCTTTGTCTTTATGCAGTGGCTGGAGACCAGACCCAACAGACAAGTGTGTCCAGTGTGTAAAGCGGGCATCAGCCGAGACAAAGTAATCCCCTTATACGGACGGGGAAGCACTGGTCAACAGGACCCCAGGTTGGTACTTTTGTGTTACAGCTCAGGCTGACTCTTACTGTATAAACACAATATATAACTTCTAAACCGTTGTAAAGGTATAAACCGTGCAAATCAGTGTAATCGTGGCTTTTACAAAATGTGGTTTTGTTTTATAGAGAAAGAACACCCCCTCGACCACAAGGGCAGAGACCTGAGCCGGAAAACCGTGGTGTAAGTACTTTGTAGAAGTATACTTGCATTGTAATAAAGAATATATATAGGGTTGCATTATTTGTTGCCAGATCAATACTTTCTTGATTCCAACCATGTTGGACAGCTGTTTCAGTGTCAGCTGCTGAGTAACAGAATGCATTTATGATGAAACCATTACATAGGATGTAGGTTATGTAGCGTAAACCTGTGTTTTATCCATTAACAAAAGAACATTTCCCACTGGGATCTATTAGATGCTAAGCGCTGAGGTGTAGAGACGTCTCTTGAGAATGATCATAAATTACACTGGCTGTTGCGTCACATCTCACTTACTGTATGTTAAACTGTACCTCAGATATTTTGAATATATGGCTTGACATTAAGAGAATCCACACACGTCTTCATGTTGATTATGAAATATGTTTCACAGGGCTTTCAAGGGTTCGGCTTTGGAGATGGAGGTTTCCAAATGTCATTTGGAATCGGTGCCTTTCCATTTGGTATTTTTGCTACAGCATTTAACATCAACGATGGCAGACCTCCTCCAGGTATTTATGTTTTACACACTTTACCATGACAACTCTGTGTCTTTTATCAATAACATATCAAATAACCTCTGTTAAACAATTTCCCAAACAGCGGCCCCTGGGACACCACAGCACATGGATGAACAGTTTCTGTCTCGACTCTTCCTGTTTGTCGCTCTGGTGATTATGTTTTGGCTGCTGATTGCATAAATGCATGGAAAGACAACATCTTGGGCCAACTCAAAAGATCTGACAGAGATGCGAAATTATGGCACATCATGACAGTTTGTGGCAATGTGATTCTGCCGCCTTTCTGGTTACTTTTGTCTCCTTGACACAAAGCGATGTGAGATTTGAATTAGGCAGGTTTTTCTAAAATCAGGATACAGTATCTGTGTTAACTCCAGGATAAAAAAACGTTTAATGTGAAGCACATAACTTTGGTTGCCTAATGTTTAAACTCATTAACACACTTGTTCTGCATCAGCAAACAATTTTAAACTTCATGCCGCTTGACACAACATGTCTGTCTCTGTTTTTTTAAATCAGTCACATGTGGGAGGTTGTTCATGTGAGACAAAGTGGAAGAGATCATTCTCGGTGCTCTCTTTTTGAGTATTGTTTTGGTATTATTACTGTATTTAAAGATACACTGCTAAACAGAATAAGACCAGTACTCTGTGCTCATTAACTTTTCCATTCATACTTCCAATCCCATAATGCTGTATATGGTCATTTCAGCCTACATTTGATCCATGTAATCATTTAAGGATAGCTTTTATTGACAATTAACTAATTGAGTGGTCGTAGCAGGAACAGCGCAGGTGTTACTAGAACATTAACAATGGCGGTGTTCTACTTGAGGGTCCCAGTAAGCCGACAGTACAATCATTAATTGTATTATTTACACCTGTGCTAAGAATGTTTTTGTTTTTATCCAGCTGGACCTGATCTTACAAATCATTCTTCTCATTGGCAAAAAATTATCAAAATCATACACGTTTTGCGGAATCAAAACAATGTTAGATATTGTCTTTATTTTAGATGTGATTAAAAAGAAATATGTTGATGCATGTAAGCAGTTGAAATATTAATTTATGAAAATGTTCCTCTCTAAAATGCCTTTTTTGCTTCGTCACTGTAATTAAATGTAAAATACTGTAGATTACAGAATTATTGCTGAAAGGAAGATGGCTGGTTGAACCTACCAGCCATCAAAATGTGAATTCACTCTATTGACAGTAAAGCTATGTAAATAAAGATGTTAATCATAGTCTGTTTGTTTTCCTGTTAATGTGTAAATCTGTTAGGGCTTCATTCTCTCATAAGCCTTACTCATCTAATAAACATGCAAATCAAGAAACTCCAAAATTCAACAACTTGCTCAATAGTTGTATGTTTAGTTATTCCTCAGTGTTAATTATTTCACATTAAAAAAGGATGTACTTCAGACTCAACCACTGTGTGCTGTAAAAAAGAAAAATATTTTGTGGAAGAGGTTTTTAGGAAGCAGAATAAAGTATAAAAATAGTCAGTTTGGCCTAGTCCTGTGTTGCTGGCTCTGGCTGTTTCTCTTGAGATCCTGGCTGTGCAACGTTGAACTCTGCTTCATACATAACCTGCTGGATCTTTATTTTTGTCTCGCACCTCTTCTGTGGAGCAAGTCTCTTCAGAGCGGGGACAAAGCTCAGAAGAAACAGTTCATCCTCATCCCGTGGCCTGTTGGGAAATGGGGTGCCATTGTCTTTGACCAGCCACTTTGTAGGGGATGGTGTACTTTGAGAAGACGACAGTGAAAGTGACTCTTGCATCAGGCGCCGTTTCCGTCCAGTTTTGCTGATGGGGGTGATCTGTGGGCTCGATGGCATCTTAGCCAGAACAGCCAGCTGGGCCAGCTGTGCATCTTGAGACATTGAAGGATACTGGGTCACAAACGCTACCTGGGACTTGAGGTCGGGTTGACCCACAGGGACCTTCATGACGGACTGCTTGGTCTTGACTGCCTCAGACAATGTGGTTTCTGCCTCGGCACTGCCAGATTCGTTGTCAGGATTGTCGTGATCATCGTCATTACTGCCGCAGATATCTGCCTCGCCACTTCTTGATCCAGTGAAGGGTGCGATAAAGTTCATAAGTTGTCTATATTTCCATCTACTTTGCACAATCTCTCCTTGCTTCTTGCTTTTGATCTCCATTCGGACTTCCTTCAAGTACCTGTCTCTCATGTTTTTCCATTTTCTTTTACACTCCTCAGCTGTAAAAGTAAAATAAGTAAGGAGCATGAAATCTTATAAAAAGTTGATGCACATGAATGAGAAAATAATACTGATAACAATGAGGCAGTCAGCCACCTGGACGTCCACCAAAACTGCATATGAGAAGGAATTTGACCACATGGTTTAAAAACTAGAATTAAAATATATTTTCCATAAAATAACATTCACAAAAATGTTGTGTTGATAAGTAGTCTGCTGCACAGATGTTCGCTGGGTACAGACAATTGGCTTGTGAGAAGAAACATGCTCTTCTCCACTCACCCAACAAATATTTGTTATAAAATATACCGTAATATGTTAAATAATGATGGTCAGTAGTAGTGGACTTCAGATTTGGTCTTTGGCTTAAAAAGTACTGCTGGGTTAACAAAACTCTCAGGGATATAATACAGCAGGAATGGTTAAAATAACAGCTGTACCTTTTACATAGCTTTTGGTCTATATCAATAATGAATGCAATAGCACTTCAATTGTTGTGAAGTTTATAATTTATTTTTGAGACAGTCAGAGAGGTGTTGATTATGACTGCAACTAATAATTATTGTCATTATTAATTAAACTGCCAATTCTCTTGATTAATTGTTTTGTCTATAAATCGTCAGAAAAGAGTCCCCATTACATTCCTGAAGTCCAAGATGGCATATTTAGATTGCTTGTTTTGATCCAAACCCCAAGCATATTCAATGTACTAGAAAAAAGGCAAACAAAAGCAGCAAATTCTCATTCTGAACAAAGAAATGTTTTGTATTTTGCCTTGAAAATGACTTATTATGAATTATTATGTGATTATCATAATTGCTGGTTAATCTTCTGTCAATCCTTCAATCAACTAGCCTACTCCTTTCAGCTCTAGTGTCGATTATATTCTGGTATTTGGCTTTAGATGGAACAATACACGCGGTGACTACTATTAACACCTATGGAAAGTTTTACCAAAAAATCTTCTAAATGTAAAATATGTGGCTGTTGTATTAGGCCTAAATTATATAGGAGTACCTAAAAGGGCCAGGAACTGTATAATGCACGTAGGTCTATATAATGGACAAAACACTACTTTATTCAAGTAAAGAATTAAGTAAATTAGGCTTTAATTATAAATCTTTATAAAGTTTCACAGAAGCTATACACAATTATCTTTGTTTTTTGGTCTTGTCATGCAATCTCTAGAGGTCAGTTTTAGTTCAACTCTGTTACATGCCGCCCCATCATTGGCCATGCCTCCGCGTGCACCTGATTATATTTCCGGCTGGGGCTGTCCCCTGGCTCTGACATGTTGTCATGTCGCCAACATACCGTAAATGTGGTGGAGCTGCCGCCGACGCTTCCACGAGAATTCAACTAGCTTTCACTTTATTTGAAGCTCGCGGCGTTAACGAGCGAGACGAAAAAGCACGCGGCTCGGTAAATACAGCGACGCTGCGTGTTTTCTCCTCCAAGAGCAGTGTTGGACGCGCGGCTGGCGGCAGAACACCGGACCGTGCCGTTCGGTGCAGCGCGGCCTACAGCATGCGAGCTGCGGCTGCTACCGCTAGCACGGTGCGCGCGACTGCATCGACACCATCGGCTGTACTCGTGCGGATAAAAAAAAATGCTTACCTGCAAGACATTTGTGAAATTACTCTGTCTCCAAGAAACACCTACTGCTCTCTAATGGCTGTGTTTAGTCGTTCTCGATAACATAGGCTAAGGAAATAATAACTGTCAGTAAAGTTGTGTTAAAGAAAAAAAAACTATCAAATACTCACATGGGAGACCCAGCACGGTACTAATGCTTCTCCAAGCATTTATCCGACTTTCCGTGCAGCGGTAATTAGGCAAAGTGACATTGTACAGCTCTGGGTGATTAAATACAGCCAATATTAACTTATCGTCCATTTTGCCCTAGTGCTGTGTCTCTGCGCGGACGCGGAAGCGGCACAGTCTTCTCCCGCCTTTTCCGCCCAGCTGCTGCCCCAACGCGAGTTATCGCGAGTAGCGAGCTGCCTGCCGCGCTGTGTCGCTCTGCTGTTCAATGGTGGGCATTGTAGTCTTTTGTCACAGGGGGGCGCACGACTCTGCATGTTGCCCTTTGTTATTATATCCAGACAGGGGTCATTTCAGCTTTTGCAGGCAGCACCCCGAGGTCCCAACACAAGTCACCATGATTAGCCCTTAGGTCACTGTCATCGTGGTCTCTTCTGAAAGGGAACTGTTTGTAGTTTTATATCAGAAAGTTTGTATAAGTGATAGCCTACTGAGCCTAATTTACAGAGGCACAAACATGTAAACAATGGTTATAAAAAAATAACGAAAGCAAGTTTAAAAGAAATACATTCCACTAGATTTGTTCATACAATTTTTCATTTTACAATTCTCTGCTGTACACTTTTACAAAATAAGAAGCTGTTGTTGCACCTTTTGTGTGATGTAGCTAATGCATTTAAAGATGAAAACAAATTACAAAAATAGTTATAGCCTACTTCTAGTTCTTCAAGAACCACTGTGTGTAATATTTTTCAGAAATGTAGGCTACTGTCTTGCAGCTTCACATCACGATAAGGCAGAGTAGCAATTACAATTTGATATAATACAATTATATACAATTTGTCACTAGAATTATCCAACATGTCACTTTAGGTTGTGTATTTGTAGAGTAATAGGGGGCCTGTAAAATTGCATGGTGTTGAATAGAACCATATCTGATGCACCACAAATAAAGTTATTAGAAACATTGAGTTTGACTGTTGATTACAGATGAAAATCACGTTAAGAGCTGTCCAAGCAGCTCCTTACAAATCTATAGAAAAACTGTATCAGCCGTGTGGGCGGTGGTGGCTTTTCGTTACTTTACCTCTTACCAAATATTGCTCTTACAACAACAAAATAAACCTTTATCATTCTAATCCCCAGTAATGAATTTTGAACTGTTTGAACCAATGTGGATGTGGTACAATTACTTCTATTGAGAACCATAATAACTGCTAGATAGCAATCTCACATGCTCCGCAAACTATACATCAACAATCTGGACGCTATTAAACCCAAGTGAAAAGGATGGGATGGTGTTTATTGTTATCTGTTTTCAAAAGCCTTTATAAGAGGAGCTTAAGACAGATTGTGGAAATCCATTAATTCTCTGGAAAAAAGGGTGTATTGCCTTGTATGAAATCAGAGGATTTGTTGAGGGGATGAATTTAACCTGTAATAGCTTTACCTTGGCTGTGCACATTGTCAGAGAAGTGAGACTGAAAGACTGCACCACACAGATAAGACGCATGATTGCGAATACAAACTACATTGAGGAGGGACCTCTTTTCTGAATTTACTACTATTTGTGTTTATCTGTATTGAGTAATAAGTACAAATCTATTAGTCTCCCCACACATGTCACTACTTGAGTCATTCATTCAACTGCCTACTGTGCTGTGTAATTAGTATGCACTGTTGTTAGTGCAGCCTCAACTTGTGTCATTTACTGAACATATCTACTAATTTGCACAAGATCATTGATCAAGCTTAAATAGGAAAGTGACATTATGAAGTAAATGTAAGAGCTAATCCTCAAATTCAGCATAACACAAGTCTCTGGCCACACCAAAAGAAATGTTCATCTTTAAATCCAGGTTTCTAATACCAAGCAATCCCCTTTTCTCTAAAACCTTAACAATAAGGATCTTAGGAGCTCTCCACTTCTCATTTTATGCAGTGAAATCTGATTTCTTTTGGAGAAAGGAATAAGGCAAGATTAACTGAATCTGCCGTCCTCCCTAACCTCTTCACAAAACTGCTCAGATTAGCTAGGAATTAAGTTTCAACCGTTTTATGTGTCTGGTCCACAGGGGGATTATAGTTTTACTATTTTTTTTTTTTTGCCTCCCAATTCCACTATAAGGGCCTGACATGCTGTTGTAGAGAGAGGAGAAGCAGAAGAGCAGCTGAGCCTGAACTGTCGAAAAGTGTGTCAATACCCTGCGATCATCACTGCATGTGTTTTATGGGAATTTCTTTGGAGATGGATGGACTGATCCACGTGGAGAGACAAAAGTTGCCTTTCACTATTGAAAACATACTGACCAAATATCCAAACAGCAATGGAGACAGACGATCATGTGGAACATGTAGCACTGGAGTAAAAGAAAAGGCAGTGAGTTCTGCTGGAGGCCATGCAGAGGCTGTGCATCATGCCTGCCTGTGCTGCTGCTACTGCTCCCACTGTGGAGACCTATACCAGACTGATTTCATTCATGAAGGTAAGACCAAACCCATTCTTTTTTTGAGAAGAGTCACAGCTGTTGACACGTTTGAATGTGGTTTTGACTTCAGTAATGCTTACTCTGCTCCCTAACCTTAAATCAGATCTCCTTCCTGCAGCCTGTCAGTACGGATGGTCCCCAGCGATGCTCACAGAGGCGTGCAGGCTGGGAGAAGTTCACAGGGAGGAGCAGTCACCCGGTCAGGTGCAGAGGCGAACCAGACGTCACCGCACTATTTTCACAGAGGAGCAGCTGGACGCACTAGAGGAGCTGTTCCTGCAGAACCAGTATCCAGATGTGACCACAAGGGAGAAACTAGCACAGCACACTCATTTAAGGGAAGAAAGAGTAGAGGTAAGACTTTCACATTCAGCCTTTCAACAAATAATGGTCCTGTTTTTACAGTGATAGAGTTAGATAACTTTCAAACTGCTCCAACTGAGTGATTCATTGTGCCAGCAATGGCAGATGGGCCATGACTAAAGATGAGTGCAAGTTTAAATACTTAATTTGAGCACTGATATGATAGCATTGGATTTCATAAGCTCTGGTCAATTTGTCATATTTTAATTATATGCCTGCCTGTGTTGGTAATGATGTACAATGCTGTTGTTCATTTAAATGTCAATACACAATGTTCTAAATAACATAAGTGCAGTCTGTCATGAAACAGTGAAACAACAACTAAACAACACATCTTTTTATTTGCCGGCAGGTTTGGTTTAAAAACCGAAGAGCAAAGTGGAGGCGTCAGAAAAGACTATCATTTGGTATGGGAAACACAGAAAACTAAATTTATAAGGACATATATGGACCACAACATTGAAAAAGGAGAGAGTTGTGTTATTTGTGTGAGCTTGAGTTACATAAACACAAGGATTTTTTTTATTGCTATTGTTATCAAATATAATAGCCAGACAAAAGTGTTATTTTTCATATAATAGACAAACTTTTTTGTGTCAGTCAAATCATGTGACAGTTGTGTAGCCTATTTGTGAATCTGATTGGTTGAGCGCATGATTGAAGGTCTTGCAGTATATGCTGATACTAAATCTTGAATCTCTAAATGGGTTGTTATAGGTTGCACTGGTTGTTCAAGTGTGTCAAGTGTCCTTGAGAATAAATAAAGTTATTTTAAGAGAAATAGGAAATTCATTTTTTAATACAAACCACAACACATCCAATTTAAAGCACCAAACCAATTTAAAAGCTGACATGCAGTGAGGATGTCCGAATACAATTAAATTATTTTACTAATTTATATTTTTAGCTCAAACACTCATCTATAGTGTGTAGGAAGATAAGTTGAACACTGTCCAGGCTCTTCAGCAACTTTTATCACACATATCAGTAAGTCAATTTAAACCGGTGATTGACAGTCTGGGAGCTCAGGAGGTTATTAGTGGGGTCACCAGTATTTATTTTATCGTTATTCTATTATTCAATAAAATAAATCACAGATTCCTTTACAAAAGATAATATCAGTATTGCATTCTTACACAAGTAGATCTGGCATAAACACAGAAACATTTTCTACAAAAATATTATGATTACACTGATGAACACAACTTTTTATCTTAAGGTTATAGTGAAAATGAACTCAGATTATTTTAATTTGTCTCCTATATATTATTATCATTATGTATGAGAAAAGTCTTTATATTTATACTGGAAATTTCCTAAGACAATAAACTTTAGGTGTTTTTTGTGAAGTTAGTTAGCGTACCACAAACTGTATGTGCTTGTTTGCAGGCAATATGTATCAGAAAAAAAAGGACATGTTGGAAGAAATGAAACTACTTGGGCTAACAGGAGCAGGAGAAAAGAACATACTGTAATGTGGTAAAAGTGGACGAGGCAGAGATGCTTGGTCAGCTTCCTAATGAGAAAAAAAATCTGACACTCTTGACACTGTAGTAGTTAACTAACTCCAAAAGATGGCAGTAGAGCAACATTAAGGATGCAAGCTGCCGTTTGAAGCCTAAGTAGAAGAAGAAAAACAGCCTACGTCCACATGTACGTCAATGGTACGTATTACGCAGGGTACTGCGTTGTTTGTATGTTGGTTCTGAAGTTAGCCAATCTAGTTAGCTAGCCAGCTAACTGCAGTGCTATTTGGTTACTATTAGTAAAAGTCACGTAGTCTTAAATATCTAGTTACATACTATATCTTTTAAATACTAAACCTGTGTTTCTCAAGTACAGTAGCCGCCTTCAGTTTAGATTCAGTCGGTATTTGTCGTGGTAGTATAGCCGTTAGCCGAGACTAACAGGATTCTCAATGGAGGGCAGCGCCAGCGTGAGGAGAGCGCTTTCCGGGACTCTCGTCCCTATGACGGTCACAACAGTGGCTCTCCTTCAACATCAATCCGAGCAGAACGAGAACGACAAGGGGAAGGTGCAGAGAAAGGTCCTCGATGAAGAGGAGTACATCGAGGTAACGTAAGCTAAATGATAGTTGAAGGTTTATGATACAACTTAGGGACGAACTATCGTCAGTCATCACCAGACAACATGACAGCAGTGCTGTGTTTTCTTGGTTAATCATATGTGTAACGTTATCTAACAAACGTACATTTTATGTTAATGCAGTTTAGTTATACAACAACTCTTTAGAGCCCTTAAACTTTATCACCTAGCTAGGCAAATCAGAGGTAAAGTTAACGTTACCCCACCTCCTGTTTATTTTGGAAAAAACAAGATGGGATCCATACCAGCGTGACGTCAGGAGTCATAGCATAGTATAACAAACTAGATATGGTATGATATACTCGGATTATGATATACCATAGATTGTGATTTTTTTAATTTATTACTCTAATAATATATTTGATATGATTTTGTCACATTAAGGTGGTTAAAAATGCCCGTGTATCCTGCTTTATCACATGATGCCATCCTTTATATGAAACTATTATTTGATTAATCAATAAACAGATTGACAAAAAGGTAAGGGGCTACAATATTGAGAAATAATAACTACATTTTCAAGTAAAAAAGGCTGAAGGTCATCTGGTAATCGCTTCCCAAATGTAAGGATTTGCCGCTTTTCTCCGTTTCATATCATTGTATTTTGGATATGTTTCTGTTTTAACTGTCAGGCAGATAAAACAAGCAATTTAGAAATGTCTTCTTGGCACTCTGGTAAATTGTGATTGGCACTTTTCTCTATTTTCTAACATTTCATCGACCAAAGGATCAATCGCAAGAATAATTTGCAGATTAATCAATATTTACAAACCTGTTTTGGGAACTAGGAAGCCAAGTAATATACCTGATTGAGTGAGCATTGCATGAGAAATACATGTCTACAATTATTCTTTGTTGCACAATAACAATAGTTGTATAATAACAAAGAGCATGCCATTATCTTTCCTTATACAAAGTTAAATATACCTACCCGTCTACTTCTAACAGAGTTTAGAGAAGATCATCCAGCGGGACTTCTTTCCAGATGTGACTAAATTGCAAGCGCAGAAGGACTATCTTGACGCAGAGGAAACTGGTGACCTAGAGAGAATGAGAGAGATATCCATAAGATATGGATCATCTTTGACAAAATCTACACCACGGTCTACAGCGCCCTGTGAGTAGTATGACCAGGGAAATTGAACACTGTATTTTCATGCTGTTATACCTTACTTGCAGAACAAAATACTTGGTCTGAATGCGCTTTACACCTATTTTTTCCCCCCTTTCGTTCCTCTTTGAAAGATGTGACACCAGCAAGCTTTGAGACGCCAGTGGGTCACTCAGGGTCTCCCTCCTCCTCTCATGGCAATAAAGGTTTAGATGGCGGTAAGTATTTAATTTTCTAAGATAAAAAAAATAACCTGATAACATACCATTCTGATCTCTTTATT